>NC_143575.1:8333349-8452737 GCF_048544385.1 Mastigoproctus giganteus
TTTCATCATCTAAACAGATAAAAAATTACTGATTTTATTTAATTGAAATGTACATATATATGTTCTAAGTGAAAATAAAATTCTTAAGGTATATATGCATACTTTATGATTCCCTTAAACTGAATTTATTGATTGATTGACCAACTAACAATCTTGATCATGTTGGATTTTGTTATGTTGTTGTTATTTGGTTTTTAGGAGCATTAGCAACTAAGGCCATATTGCTCCGGTGCGGTGGTCATTCCCTGACCTTTCCACATGCTCCGTATTTGGTGATGACGGGCTCGAACCCCGATCATGTTGGATAAGAAGGCTTTAAGAGGAAGCAAATATTTACACAAAATGCTAAAAAGGGATGTATATAGATGTTATAATTCTAAAAGCCATCAACACACTTTGAAAATTCTACAGATCAAGTTTTTCAAGTTGAAATTATCTTTTATTTTT
Source organism: Mastigoproctus giganteus (assembly GCF_048544385.1). NCBI lineage: Eukaryota > Metazoa > Arthropoda > Arachnida > Uropygi > Thelyphonidae > Mastigoproctus > Mastigoproctus giganteus. Next base: position 8,333,797 of record NC_143575.1, read on the forward strand.
AACTTTTCGTTTTCACCAAATTAAATTCACAACAAGAGATACCTTACATTTATTAACAGTATATGTCACACATGGCCATGCATTTATTTCAGTGTGTAATGACAAAGATCAAGATTTTCGATATCAGAACTATCTATATTTGTCATTCAATTTTCAGGTGAAAATCAGTAATAGCTGTTAGAAATAATCTTTTTTCTTTTGATCCATTCTAATGGCCATGTGAATTGCTGAGAGTGAAGTTAGAATTCTTGATGCTGTTTTTTTTTTTTTTTTATTACTGTATCCCTAAATTTCTGTTTCTCTTTTCTGATAGCTTATTTTAAATGATTTTTATTGATCACATTTTATTTAATATGAAAAACTTAGAAAAGAAAAACAATTTTCTGCTACTATAACTTGATAACAAGTGCCCCCCCCCCCCACATACTAGTAGTTCTGAGAATGGAATATTTAACCAAATTCTTTTCTGAAAAGGGTATATGCAAATTTAGCACTAAGACAAGTTCAGGTTACCTGTAATTAGCTTTTTACCAGTTATTGCCTATGCGAGAAAAATCAGATTGTGTTAAGCAAATTTTCTATTATGAGAGACCAATTGGGTTGCTTAGATATTAGAAGTTAAATCCTCATACTTTTTGTACATTCCATGTAAATTTAGTGTGCCTTTCAACTGCCATCTTTAGGAATTTGTCAGTTCTGGTTCCTGAAGTTTTGAGAGAATTGAAATATTAGAATACTTACAAAATAATACTGTTCAAAATTAGGTGTAAATGATTTTTTTTTTTTTTTTTCTTTCAGGTTCATTTTTCCTTCCAAAATGTTGGACTGATCCATATAAAACATTTGGTGTTTCCAGTACCTTTTGAGTCCATGTCATGAGATTCCTAATTTATTGGAATTTTAATGGTTGATCCACTAGTCTCAATACTCATCAATTTCTCATAAACAAAAGCTGCATTCTTTGCCAACTAAAATAACAACCAAGTTCTTTGTTCAATATTCGAGACCTCTCTACAAGAAAAATGTAGTGGAAAGACTGCTTCTAAACATAACTTACTTCCTGAAAATCTGATATGTCCATTAAGCAACACATTCTTCTGACCAACAGTTATTGAGGTAGTCAGAATCCTTATAAATGTCAGCTAACAGATATATACAAAACTTAGCATGATTGAGAATTCTTTGTTTTGGACTTTGAAGAAGTTGTATATGATACAAAAATGCTCCAATGTCCTTCACAACCCACAAAATGCTGGAAGAGGAAATAAGTTCCTTTGATAAGTGACATTTCCTTTTCTTTGGCAACTGTAGCATCCCTTTTCAAATATCCTGCCCATTCTGTCTTTTGTTGCCAACATGTATGGTTGTTCTTAATTTGGTGGTGATTTGCAAAATTAATTCTCAAAATTAGCCTGATGTAGCTGAATGTGTTTCAGTTGACCATATTTCAAGACCATCTGACTGCTAAATATGGTAAGACTATATATTCTTGTCAAAATAATTAATTATAAACTCCTCTGACATATTTGGTCACTCAAGAGTATAAAAAGAACATTTATTTTTTTAAATTTAACAATAACAGTCCAGTTTCCTAGTTTCTCACATAGCACTAAACTATTCAAACACATTAATTTTGGACGCTCCTGCATTATAACTCATTTACCTATGGACAAATTCTAACTTATCATTCTACCACATCTCAGTAAAAAAAATAACACAATTTCTGTACAAACAGAAAAAAACTTTTATTTTCTATCATTCAATTTCAATCATTTTCTTTCAATTATTTCAGTTACCTTCTTTTTTTGGAGAACTTAGTTCTATATATGTGTCAAAGATGAACTCAACTCTGCCATGGATCACATAGTTATATACAAATAAAGGATTAAACTATGTTTTTTTTTGGTAAGATTCAGGCTCACACTAAAGTAACTTTGCAAATCAGTTTCAGCTTTAGTCAATAAATATTCTGGCAAATTTCTTCTAATGTTCTTAATGTCCACTTACCAGATGAATATTTGAAACCTTGAATGGTAAGCTGCACCCCCCAACCTTTGTGTGAAAATATTGGCTTACACCTCATTTTTAGCTTTTAAACTAACTGTATGCCATTCAAAAGTAAAACGTGTACTCTTGGTTTAATTCTTTCAAGTGTTTGAATTTTTTCAATCACATTTCTAAACATCAATTATGTTTAGAAGTGTGGCCTTTTCTCAAAGGGAATTTTATTGATTTTAAATATTAATTTTAATTTTCATTTTTTATGCAGTGCATTCACATATATTGTCTTTACCACATTCATCAATCTGTTTGCATCTAACAATTTGACTCCCAGTGGACAGACTTTTATGAAATTTTTTTTTTTTGGGTCCTGTAAAAATATTTGCAAAACCATTCAAAATTTCATTAAAATCAAATAAATATAAATGGAAAATTTTTCCATACAATTTCGAAAAATTGTATGGAAAAAATAATATAGAAAAAAAAATCCATATATTAAATGCAGTTTTAATGCAGTATGGTTAGCTTTAGACAGTCCAAGCATGCTTCATGTATACTGTTAGGTAAGACTCGTAAATGTGGTGTCACTTGTGAATTCTAACTTTATGATAAGCACCACATCAGTAGCATATTAATAACAATGCACTAAACAGGAAACTGCAATATAAATATAAATGTACCTCTACATTTTTTACATATGGCTCATCACTCTCCTTTAGTAGTAATTTGGATTCCTGTACATCTACATTTTCATTGCTAGAACTCTTCTGTCGTTGTATTTTCACCCACTTGTAAGATTCTCTTTTTGATGGCAGAGGTATACCCAGGATCTTATATTTACACTCAATGATAAGTAACATTGCCTTCACACTAAGAAGAAAATAAAAGTATGATTTAATGCAATTTTTTTTCTTCTTTTTTTTTTTTTTTTTTTTTTTGTAACAACTACTGTATTTCTATTTCACTAAAGCTCATATAAGATACATTCACAGGAAATATTTTCAGTTAGTAATCGGAAATATTCTACCACTAAATTCTATTATGGATATTGATCAATCTTCAGTATAAACATTCAACAATGAGCTAATTCACATTAATGAAATCAAAGAAAAGGCTGCATTATACCCTAACAACACACCAGGTTTTACAAATGTGGTACTATTTTACTGCTTTGGAGAAAATGAGGTCTTTCAGTTACCAAAGATAACTAAAGTTACATGTTAAGATTTACAGAACATCCCATCTGGGAATAATCTTCAGAAAATATTGCCCTCTGGGTGAAAAAAAAATAATAATAATAATAAAAAGAAAAAATTTAAAAATCACTAGCAATGTTTAAAAATTCTATTCTATGGAAAATATATTTAATGATACATTTTTGTAACTTCCTTGTGATGCAATATGACATATTTTACATGCCCATTTATGTATCTTTACTAGTTAGTGCACCTGATCTTCACCTAGGTATTTATTATTATTTGGCCCCTATAATTTTGGAAAAAAACTTTAAAATTGCTTCTTATAGACTGTTCTGACAATTTTTCCAGTTCATAAAAGAATATAAATTATTTTCATCAATGACAATTGAACATGACAGATAAGACAGACCAAGAAAAAAAAGCAATATACAAATAAATTAAAACTAGCAATGTTCAGGAATGAACTTTGGATCTTATTAAGAATCTAGACACAAATAGGTAAACTGGCTCTTCTGGATTATATCATTTGACAAAACTCCATGACCTGCTTCAATTATTTTCAATTTTATTGTACCTTAATTATTTTTTAGATGGTTGTTTGCCTAATTATTTATTTTATTACAGTTTACTTGTCCGTATTATATCCGATTTATATTGTTTGGTATTACAGTATTGATGGAGAACTGGGAGGAAGGATGCCAGTTATGTGAATTTGCTGGTTGTACAACTTTACTTTTATAAGCAACAATGCAGTGTAATGAAATATAATGTGAAGTTACACTTCTTAACTGCACCAGTGTGAATACCACATTGTGTGGAAACTAAATAATGAGACTTCCAATAAAATAAATATAATGAAATATTTCATAATTAGCATTAATAGAGGCATATGATGCAAGAAAGCAAGCTTATACAGCATCAGCCAAAAAAAAAAAAAAAAAAACCTGCTCATTTCACCCATCCATTTGTTCCAAAAGTTTGTCCACTTCTTCCCTGAATTTATTTAAGTTCCACAACGACAGATGGTAATTTGTTCCAGCAATCTACAAGTTGTTCCCTTTGAAATAATAGCCTTGGGTTTGCACATGCTGTTCTATAAGTTTCTTCCAAGCACAGAAAGATTTCTGGAAGTCCTTTTAATATTTCAGTCATTTTTTTCTGAATGTCTTCAATGGACTGAAAATGGGTTCCCCTAAGTACACTTTACAGTTTAGAGAAGAGAAAAAAGTCTTAAGGGACCAGGTTTGGTGAGTAGGATGCATGTTCACACACAGGGATCTGTTTTGTTGGCCAGAAACTGGCAAACAAAGAGCACATTGTGTGTTGGAGCACTGTCTTCATTGAGCATTCAACCATCCTTCCACAAATCAGCTCTCTTCCTTTGAATTTTTTCATACAGCCTTGTCAGAACTTCAATGTAGTATGTTTCATTGACAGTCTGATTTCATGGGACTGAGTATTCAGTCATAATAATTTCTTTAATACAAAGAAAACAAGAAGCATGGTTTTGATTTTGACATTCTTGTTTTATTTTTTTTTGGTCTGCAGGACTGTTTTGTCTTCCATTGCATTGACAGTCTTTTAGTTTCAAGGTAGTGTTGGAACAGGGACTTGGAACTTGCCAACTTTCATTGCAAGTAATTACAGTACTCAGAAAGTTAGGATTAGCAGAGGCATATGATGGAAGAAAGCAAGCTTATACAGCATCAGCCAAAAAAATAAATAAACCTTCCCAATTCACCCATCCATTCGCTCCAAATGTTTGTCTAGTTCTGCCTTGAATTTATTTAAGCTCTCAACTTCTACAACGACAGATGGAAGTTTGTTCCAGCAATCAGTGACTCACTGCCTAAAGGTAAATTTCTGAACTTTTATTCTACAACTGTCTTTCCTCAGTTTGAATCTATGCCCCCTCAGGTTCTTAATTTGAGCAAGAGAAAGAACCCCATCAGCATTGAGCTTGCTCAACCTGTTCAAGGCCTTATACACCTCAATAAGACCACCTCGCAGGTGCCTAGTCTCCAGACACTGTAATTTGCAAAATTTAAGCCTTTCTTCATAAGAGCAACCCTTTGTTTCATTCACTAATTGCCCTTCTCTCTTCTCGTTCCAGCAGCTCTACATCTTCCTAAAATGAAGCCTCCAGACCTGTATACAGTACTCAAGGTGTAGCCTCACCATTGCCTTATACAAGAGGGTAATCACCTGCTTATCCCTGCTAGAAAAATTCCTGAATATCATTGACAAGACACCATGAGCTATACTTGCAGACTGTCTGCACTGCTCAGAAAACTTCATATCTGACTGCACAATTACCCACAGGTCCTTTTCATTATCAGACACCCTGAGTGTAGTACCACACAGCTGGTATGTTTCTCTGGGGTTACTTCTACCCATATGCAGTACTTTGCATTTGTCAATGTTAAACTTCAGTTGCCACTTCTCAGCCCATCTGCCCAAATTTTCTAGATCCTGTTTCAGTAGCACACTGCCATTACTGTCATTAATAACCATGCCAACCTTTGTATCTTCTGCAAACTTCAACATTAAGCCTGATATATCTTCATCAATATCACTGATAAATATACAAAACAACAAGCAGGCCCAACACCGAACCCTGGGGGGGGCTCCACTAATAATACTAGTCCACGAAGAGCAGCATCCATTGATTACCATTCTCTGTCTTCTCCTACTCAACCATCCTTTTATCCATTGTAGCAACTTACCCTTAATAGCATACTGCTCCAATTTGTACAGTAGTTTTCCATGCGCAACAGTGTCAAAAGCTTTCCTGAAATCCAAGTATATGATATCAAAATTATTTTTTGCATCCAGTTCCTTTGTGACTACATCATAGTACCCAATCAAATTTGTCAGACAAGACTTTCCCTTAACAAATCCCTGCTGTGTCTGAATTATTACTGCAGCCTTGTCTAGATGATCCTGCAATGCATCTTTAACCAGTGACTCCATTATTTTCCCTGGAACAGAAGTTAAACTTACTGGTCTGTAATTACTCGTGTCACACTTAGATCCCCCTTTGTGAGTTGGGGACACATTTGCACATCCTCAATCCATGGGGAATTCCTCTGAGTTCAAGGATGTTCTCATAATTATAGCTAAGGATTTGCTTACCTCCTGTGCCGCTGCCTTTAATATAACTGGATAGATCCCACCCACCCCAAATGCCTTTCTTATGTTTAACTTCAATTTCTTCTCCACTTTGCTCTCAGTTATTACAAAATCATTAAGCACCCGGTTACAATTTAATAAACTTCTGGCATTTTCCTCCTTTAATAACACCTAATATGTGAATGTAGATGCAAAATACTCATTCAGATTATCAGCTATCTGAACAGGATCATCAACAGTCGCACCATTCATATCAAGCGGGCCAATATGATTCATCCCCTTCCTTCTAGAGTTTATATAAATAAAGAAGTCCTTGCTGTTTTTCTTAGCATCCTTTGCCAAAGATTTCTTGTAATCTGCCTCTGCTTGCCTAACCCCCTTTGTGACTTGATTACAGACTAGCTTATATCTGTCACCACAGGCTTCTGTGTCACCTGATAATTTATATGGATCCCATGCATTTTTCTTCTCTGCCATGAGTCTCATTAGTTCATCTGACATCCATTTAGGCCTAAACCTTGAACAATATTTCTTAATCGGTATGAAAAGCCTAGTAGCTTCCACAATTAGTTCCTTGAATGCCTCCCATATCGAATTTACTGTTGTTGACATCATTAATATTTTTAATAATTTACTGCTTAATTCAATCTCTTTGCTAGTGGGTAGATTGATGGTGCAACTATCCTTTTTTTTTTTAATACATTATATGATTTTTAAAATGTGGCAGTTCTGTAAACTTTCTGGATGAATTGATAGCTGGGCTTTTACTGTACTACTTTTATTATTTTTTTGTTATTCTGTTTGGTAATTATAATAACAGCAATAATAATATATTGACTATTGTCTTAAGGAGAAACTCTCCTCAAGAATTATTTCATCCAATGTTTATACAGTTTGCTTAAAAATCTTTGTATAAAAAAGCATTACTGTTGTGATGTAGATAATTTAGTATGTTATGACATATTTCTATCAAAGAAAATTAAAGAAAAAATAAAAAAAATCAAAGCAGCAATCCTGCATGCTTCTCATCAAAATAGATGAGACAGAGCTGAAAGTTTGTCTGGGGAAAAAAAAAAAGTCTTTTTTAGTGGCATTACTTTCTCAACTTGTGAAACTATTGGTCTTTATCAGGCAAACTGTCACATTTGCTTCATAAATTTTTATAAAATGTTCTGATTAAACTTATAAATTACAAAACAAGCTCACCTGAAAGCACAAACTGTCGCCATAATAGCCATGCCTTCTACTAAACCAGCCTGAAATACAGAAAATATAATAATTGAATTAAATGTACCCAAATGATTTAAAAGAAAATGGTTAAGTAACAAAATGAATTTGGTATAATTTCTTTCAGTTTTCACATTTGTGCATCCACTGCTCTAATACTCCTTTTCTATGACTTCTTAATTTAGAATCGAAATTAAGAAATCATCGACATCTAAATTCTAAATTAAGAGATTTTTAATTTAGAATCTCTTTTTCAGTGTCATCCTGCAATTATTTTTCCCTTCATCTGCTTCATCCTACAGTTCAAATTCCATCAAATTCATTTGCTATTTTTATGACTTTCCATGACTATTTGCCAACTTTCTCCATTCAAATTTCCTTAAGAGTGAAATCATTTTCCTTGGTGACTAAATATATTTTCGTAACTCCAGCTACCTTCTGTTTTACAAATGTACTGACCCAGCCAGTAGCATACCAAGGGTTTTTATATCAGCTGATTACTTCATAAAACTTCTTCATTTGCATACTACAATATAGGAAAATTCCAATTCAACTGTCTTTGAGATATCTCAAATCATAACTATGAAATTATCTCTTTTCCAATTGGGTCTCTCATTAAATGATCATCCTCAGCCTTATATTATTTGCCATTAAAAATAATATCAAAAAATACCAATATATGCACAAAAAAAAAAAAAACTAGGCTCTTTTGATCCCATGTGCATTTATCTTTTTAGCTGCTGCTAACGCTACACAAATTAAATTATTCAACCATGGAACACTGTTCCATCTATTGAAGTGTCGTAAATGTCTCAAAGTCCTTGATTATTGTTTTTATTTATATAGCACATTAGCATCCAAGGACATATTGCACTGCATATTATGTCTGTACAAGTGTGTTCACAGACTGAAAAATCTAGACTGATTCAATAGTCCCTCCAACTAAGATTAGCTAACCACAGTCCAAAATGAAGAGGCCGTTAAGAATTCATTCAGTCTCTAACAGGAGACTGAATGAATACCCAAACATCTCCAAATGAGTGAAAGTGGTGAAAATGCCATAAAGGACAAAGAATCAACTGTATCCTAAACAGAAAAACCAGGTTAATCAATGACCTCTGTATCTCACTCCTCAACACAAGATGCTTAATTTATGCTTGTACCCTTTCTACAGATATTCCTTCGGGCACTTTCTTCTGAATTGGCATTTATAATTATGCCTCTTTCTTCTAAATAAGGTGATTTATATCAACTAGTCAGAATCTGTTTAGGGTTCAGGTCCAAAATTCCCAAATTAACTTTTCTTCTTAAAATTATGATCTAAACAGAAATTCAAGCCTAATATAAACAAATTAGTATTAATAGTGGCAAAAGATGCAAGAAAGCAAGCTTATAGGGCAGCATTTCCAAAACTGGGGTCCACAGACCCCTGGGCATCCGTACACTAGTTAGAGGGGATCCACGAAATAGACCCTCTAGAACTGGTCAAATTATTTGTTCTATGAATAGCAAATTGATCATAAATAAAGTTATTATTATATATTTATATAAAAATAAGATATAACATACATACACACATACATACACACATAGAGAAACATATGCATATATATATATATATATATATATAGAGGTCCAAAAACTTTTTTTTTTTTTTTTTTTGATTTTTGAAGGAGTCCATAGATTTTAAGTAGAGTTTGAGAACCACTGTTATAGGGCATCAGTCAGAAAAAAAACACATCACCCATCCACCCACTCCAAAAAAACAATTTTACACATCCATTCCCTCTAAACGTTTGTCCAGTTCCTCCCTGAATTTATATTTAAGCTATCAACTTCCACAACAAAGATGGAAGTTTGTTCCAGCAATTAATCACCTGCTGGCTAAAGGCAAATTTCTGCACATCTATTCTACAACTGTCTTTCCTCAATTTGAATTTATGCCCCCTCAGGTTTGTACTCTGAGCAAGAGGAAGAATCCAATCAGAATTCAGCATACTCAACCCATTCAAGGCCTTATACACCTCAATCAGATCACCACACAGGTGCCTAATCCAGGGCCATTTTAAGAACTCTTGGCCCTGCCCAGCAAATTTCCAAATGTGGCCCCTATTCAGTTTAAATTTTGTTTTAATTTTTTTCTGGGTCTCTCTTAGTCACATTCCTAACCCTATGTATTAAAAGAGCTACTGGAAACTATGCTCCTTCACCACATCAAGGTGGAAACCCATCAATGGAGTTTTTTCTTTCTTTTTTTTTTTTTTAATTTTTTCTTTGAAGTTGAAGGACAATCATTACTGTCGGTTGTGGTAACTGAATCCAATCCTGTTTTAGTAAAGAAGGTTGTAACTTTTGGAAGCTGTTTAATCATTTCTTCTTGATGCTTTGCCTTTTTTCTTTTTGCAGCACCGCTTTCGAAAATCCATTTCATTTTAAAATGTTATCTGATATAAATGACCAACAGGATATAAAATACTATATTGGTGAAGACTGACGGGTTATTATATGACAAATAATAGAACCAGTATGGTGGGCAACTTCAATAATGCTGACAATGATGCGGCAAATCTATATAATACAATTCACCAAGCAATAAATTTTTCAACTGGCAGCGGACCTATAAGGCATCCGTGACGTCACTTTGCATGCAAGAAGCTTTACACGGAGCATAGTTGACACTTAAAAATTACATAATATATATATATATAATATATAATTATATATATTATTAATTTATAATCATAAGCAAGAATTAAATTTGTTAATTATTTTTCTAAATATTAATATTTTCGGCACTTTAAACTATTTAAAGAAAGCCAAAAATATTATTTGTGTATCATTATGTTCCATGTTTGCAGTAACATATAGGACAGAGGGTCTTTTAAAAATTATTTAAGATCAACAAGTGAGGCCCCCAGTAGGCCAAGACCCCTGGCATCTGCCGGGTGCAGGCCTAGTATCTGGCGCCTCCGTAGCCAGGTGGGAAGGAACAGCAGTGCGTAGCACACGCTTCTTGATTAGACCGGGGTTCGAGCCCGTCACCACCAAATACAGAGGATGCGGAAAGGTCAAGGAATGACCACCGCATATCCCGGAGCAATATGGCCTTAGTTGCTAATGCTCCTAAAAACCAAAATAACATAACAGGCCTAGTATCTAGGGCTTACAATACCAGTCAAAATCTTAATACTGGTATTTCGGTATTTTTAATTTATGAAACCGGGATACCGGTATTCCAAAAACAAACGTTTTTCTCAATAAATTTTGATGACAGTTGGGTGCAATAAAGTAAGGAAAAAACAAGTACTGTAATTACTTGAATTTAAGTTAAATAAACATTTATTGCAATAATAAATATTCTGAAAAAAATCATTAAAAATACAGTTATTCTAAAAACAAAATAATACATATTGTTACTGCAAGTTTAGTTATGTTTAAGCATCCACACTACCTGTCTGAATAAAGTGAGCTCTTAAGAAACTTAAGCAATCAATAGTATGATCGTTTAAAATAGATCTAATTTTGGTACATATTTGATTAGTGGCAGAAAACGCCCTTTCGGATTCTATTCTGGTACTAATGTACTGAGATAATCGTAGATGATCTTAGTCCATATTTTCTAAGCTTTGAACTTTTTTAGCAAAAATAGTTAAAAGTATTTCGTTAATTTCCAACTCAAGTTCATCTTTTAAAATCTCATTGCAGCCAGCCAATTTCTTATTTTGGAAAGAATTTGCAGAACACTGATGTTCTGTTCCATGTTGGTCTTCCGTGGTTGAATTATGTTCATCATTTTCTGAAGGAGAAAGACATTTTATTCAGTGAAGTATAATTTTCACTATAGTATCTTTACTGAATCTGGGACAGAGAAAAGAGTAAGGATAAGGATTAAAAAGAGAGCAAAGAGTGCAGTATATAAATGCAAAGAAGAGAAGGACAAATCAGATCAGATGCATATGTAGTTGCATGGGATAGTATCAGATACCCCAACTGATGTTGCAGATGAACTCGACAGTTACTTTGCATTGATATTTACAGAAGAAAAACCTTCACGTCAATGAGAAATTATAGAAGTGAAGTTGAAAAAAATTTAATTAATGTTGAAATTTCACATGTTGATTTAATGAGAAAACTTTCACACCCACAGGTGAGTAAGGCTCCTGTGGTTGATGGCATATACCCTATAATCTTAAAGGAGGCAGCAAGTGAGTGCATTGAACCATTAAGGCTAGTTAGTTATGAGATAATCACTGGACTCAGGAGTGATTCCATTGGATTGGAAAAGTGCCAATGTGTCTCCAATACATAAGGGTGATTCTAAGAGTGAAGTGGGAAATTACCAGCCAGTTAGTCTAACTTCAGTACTAGGGAAAATCATGGAGAAAATGATCAAAGTTGGAATTCAGGATCATATAGATGGAAATGGAATTCTGTAGAATGCACAGCATGGTTTTGTAAAGGGAAAATAATGTTTAAAAAATATGGTTAGCCATTTTGACAGGTCACTCGTGAGCTGGATTTAGAGAATAATTTCGACATTGTTTATTTAGATGTCAGCAAAGCATTTGACTCAGTCCCACATGAGCAGTTACTTTATAAGTTGGAGTAGGCTGGAATCATAGGGAAAATCCTTATAAGGATAGCACGATGGCTTGAGGACACCAGGCAGGGGGTTGTGATAAATGGTTATTCTTAAGATTGGGTTAATGTAAGAAGCGGGGTTCCCCAAGAATCAGCATTGAGAATCCTGTTGTTTTTGATTATGTTTTTGAACTTAAGCCTCTCTTGGTAAGAGGATCCCTTCATTCCCCTCACCAATCTTGTTGCCCTTCTCTAGATTTACTTGAGCGTGTACAGAGAAGGGCAACAAGATTGGTGAAGGGAATGAAGGGATCCTCTTACCAAGAGAGGCTTAAGTTCTGCAAATTGCAGTGGCTGGAGACTAGGCACCTGCGCGGTGATCTGATTGAGGTATATAAGGCCTTGAATGGGTTGAGCATGCTGAATTCTGATGGGATCCTTCCACTTGTTCAGATTACGAACCTAAGGGGGCATAAATTCAAATTAAGAAAAGACAGATGTAGATTAGATGTGCAGAAATTTGCCTTTAGCCAGCAGGTGGTTAATTGCTGGAACAAACTTCCATCTGTAGTTGTGGAAGTTGATAGGTTGAATAAATTTAAGGAGGAACTGGACAGGCATTTGGGGGGAATGGTGTGATTTTTTTTTTTTTTGGCTGATGCTGCATAAGCTCATACACTTGCTTTCTTGCATCAAATGCCACTACTACTACTACTATTACATTTTTGAAGGGATGTAGGGTGTGTGATGTGTAAACTTGCAGATGATGTAAAGATCAGTAGAGTAATTAATGATTGCCGCCAAGCAGAGCGCTGCTTGGATCACCGCCAAGCACTGCTTCTACAGAGCAGTGGGTCTAAAAATATTGGTTGCCAGGAGACAAAGGAGGCCCACCCTTTAATAAAAATGATTTTATTAAATTTTTTTTATTAAAATAATAATACAACGTATATTTTAGTTGCATACAGTAATAATATTGGAAATTCTATTATATTTTCAAGCTACTAAAAGGTCATCAACATTTTTAACATATTGTCTAATGTTATTGCAAGGGGGCCCACTTGCCATTGGGCAAGCTGACACCCTGACCAGTCCGCCACTGCTTCAGAGTGACCAAGACAGACTTCAGGGATGGTCAGAAAAGTGGCAGCTATATGCTTTAATTCAGCAAAATGCAAGGTCTTACACATGGGGAACAGCAACCTCAAAATAACTTGTCCACTTGGTGGAGTTGAACCAAAATCAGTAGTAGAGGAACGGGACTTGGGAGTTACGATACAGTCAGACATGAAGTTATCCGAGAATTGTGGACAGGTTGCAATGTTGCATGTTACCCTATCGATGATTTATCGAACATTTGCTAGTAGAGATAACGATGTCATAATCATATAAAGTGATTTTATAACCTTTATGTGATTAAAGTATAAACTATTTTTTTAAAAAAATAGTACCGCAAAAACTGGCATTTTTGTATCAATACTGGTATTTGAATACCAGAAAAAAATTACCAGGATCCCGGTATTGTAAGCCCTACTAGTGTTAGGCCTTAAGTTCTGCAATTTGCAGAACTTAAGGCCTTTCTTCGTAAGAGGACCCCTTTGTTCCCCTCACCAATCTTGTTGCCCTTCTCTGTACACACTCAGCAACTCTACATCCATCCTAAACTGAGACCTCCAGACCTGTATGCAGTACTCAAAGCATGGCCTGACCATTGCCTTATACAAAAGGATAATCACCACTTTTTCCCTACTAGCAAAATTCATGTATGTCATTGACAATATCCCATGACCTGCTCTGGCAGCCTGTCTGCATTGCTCAGAAAACTTCATATCTGACTGCACAATTACTCTCGGATCTTTTTCATTTTCTACTACTCTACGTGTAGTACCAGACAGTTGGTACATTTCTCTGGGGTTATTCTACTCCTACGTTACTTTGCATTTGTCAATGTTAAATTTCAGTTGCCACTTCTCAGCCCATCTGCCCAAATTTTCTAGATCATGTTGCAGTAGCACACTGATATTACTATCATTAATAACTCTGCCAACCTTTGTATCACTGCAAACTTCGACATTAAGCCTGACATATCTTCATCAATATCATTGATAAATATACGAAACGACAGTGGGCCCAACCATGAACCCTGGGGGGGACTCCACTAATAACATTAGTCCACGAAAAGCAGCATCCATTGATTACCACTCTGTCTTCTACTCAACCGCCCTTTTATCCATTGTAGCAACTTACCCTTAATGCCATACCACTCCAATTTGTACAGTAGTCTTCCATGTGCAACAGTATCAAAAGCTTTCCTGAAATCCAAGTATATGATATCGAAATTATTTTTTTCCTCCAGTTCTTTTGTAACCACATCATAGGGTCCAATCAAATGTATCAGACAAGACTTTCCCTTAGCAAACCTATGATGTATCTGAACTATAATTGCAGTCTTCTCTAGATGATCCTGCAGTGCTTCTTTAACTAGTGACTCCATTATTTTCCTTGGAATGGAAATTAAACTAACTGGTCTGTAATTACTTGTGTCACCCTTAGATCCCCCTTTGTGAATTGGGGATACATTTGCACAGCTCCTGCCCATGGGGACTTGCCCCAAGTCCAAGGATGCTCTCATAATTATGGCTAAGGGTTTGCTTACTTCCTTTGATATAACTGGATAGATCTTATCCACCCCAGGTATCTTTCTTATGTTTAACTTCAACAATTTCTCCTCTACTTTGCTCTCAGTTATCACAAAATCATTAAGAACCCTGTTAGTTTGATAAACTTCTGGCATTTTCCTCCTTTAATAACTCCTCATGTGTAAATGTAGATGCAAAATACTCATTCAGATTATCAGCTTTCTGAACAGGATTATCAACAGTCGAACTATTCATATCAAGTGGACGAATCTGATTCATCTCCTTCCTTCTAGAGTTTATATAAGTAAAGAAATCCTTGATGTTTTTCTTAGCATACTTTGCCAAAGATTTCTCGTAATCTGCCTTCACTTGCCTAACCTCCTTCTGTGACTTGATTACAGACTAGCTTATATCTGTCACCAGAGGCTTCTGTGTCACCTGATAATTTATATGCATCCCATGCATTTTTCTTCTCTGCCATGAGTCTCATTAGTTCATCTGACATCCATTTAGGCCTAAACCTTGAACAATATTTTTTAATTGGTATGAAAAGCCTAGTAGCTTCCACAATTAGTTCCTTGAATGCTTCCCACTTAGAATTTGCTGTTGATGGCATCATCAAAATATAAGTGGGAAGCATTCAAGGAACTAATCGTGGAAGTTAGTCTAATTCTTCCTTGAATTTATTCAAACTACCCACTTCCACAACAACAGATGGAAGTTTGTTTCAACAATCAACCACCCGCTTGCTGAAAGCAAACTTCCACACATTCATCTTACAACCAACTATGGATGAATAGTTTAAACAATAAAAACTCAAGGCAGGTTGTGTTTCTTTTATTTTCCTATAATTGACTGAAAGAAACAACCTGCCACCTGCTAGAGTGAATTGTTTCAATAAGTGCAGCTTTTACTGAGAAATACAGAATACAGGTTTATTAAATTCCTTTGATAGGAAGCCAGATAAAAAATTAGTTTGTTATTTGTTATTTGGTTTTTAGGCGCATTAGCAACTAAGGCCATATTACTCCAGGAATTAAGAAATAAGTTATAATAAACATACATCAATAGCTTTCGGGCACAGATTGCCCTCCTTCAGTCAAAAAACATTGCTACAAAATAAATAATAAAGAATGCGAAGTGAACTGCATGTGCAGGTGCTGACAACAATTAGCAGATGGAAGTAGAGGCTTGTGGCTGTAACTGCATCCATTTCATAGTGGATTATATTAGGGGCACCATCCTACATCCCCCCCCCCTCCTGCTTTAATAGTACACCTGATCTTTCTGGGTATGATCAGGTGTGCTATTAAAGCAGGAGAATTTCTTAGAGTCAGTTATAACAGAAAGTTGTTAAGTCCTGTTTTGTGAGATGATTCCAGTGTATAAGATGTTAATTTGTTGTGTTGTTAGCAATTAGCATTAGTAGAGGCATATGATGCAAGAAAGCAAGCATATGCAGCATCAACCAAAAAACAAAAAAGAAAAAACACGCTCTCATTTCACCCCTCCATTCTTTCCAAGTACCTGTCCAACTCAGCCTTAAATTTAATTAGGCTATCAACTTCCACAACAAAGGATGGAAGTCTGTTCCCTCAATCAACTACCCATTGGCTAAAGGCAAACTTCCGCACATCTATCCTACATCTGTCTTTCCTCAATTTGAATTTATGCCCTCTCAAATGATTATTCTGAGCAAGAGGAAGAATTCCATCAACATTGAGCATGCTCAATTCAAAGCTTTATACACCTCAATCAGATCACCTTGCAGGTGCCTAGTCTCTAGACACTGTAATTTGCAAAACTTAAGCCTTTCTTCATAAGAGCAACCCTTTGTTCCATTCACTGATCTTGTTGCCCTTCTCTCTACTCATTCCAACAGCTCTACATCCTTCTTAAAACGAGGCCTCCAGACGTATACAGTACTCATGGTGTGGACTGACCATTGCCTTATATAAGGAGATAATCACCTCCTTATCCCTGCTAGAAAAATTCCTGTATATCATTGACAAGACACTATGAGCTACTCTTGCAGACTGTCTGCACTGCTCAGAAAACTTCATATCTGCCTGCACAATTACTCCCAGGTCCTTTTCATTCTCTACCACTGTCAGTGTAGTACCACAGAGTTAATACGTCACTCTGGGATTGCTGCCTCCCATATGTAGTACTTTACATTTGTCAATGTTAAACTTCATTTGCCACCTCTCAGCCCATCTGCTTAACTTTTGTAGATCCTGTTGCAGCAGAAACATACTGTCATTAGTGTCCTTAACAACCCTGCCAACCTTTGTATCATCTGCAAACTTGGACATTAAACTTGATATCCCATCATCAATATCATTTATAAATACAGAAAACAACAATGGACCCAATACTTAACCCTGAGGGACTCCACTAATAATATTAGTCCACGATGAGCAGTGTCCATTGATTACCACTCTCTGTCTTCTCCCCCTCAACCATCCCTTTATCCATAGCAGCAATTTTCCACCAATGCCACACTGCTCCAATTTGTGCAGCAGTCTTTCATGTGCAACAGTATCAAAAGCCTTTCTAAGATCCAAATATATAATATCAAAGTTATTCCCTGCATCCAGTTCCTTTGTGACCACATTATAGTATCCAATCAAATTGGTCAGGCAAGACATTCCCTTAACAAAACCAGGCTGTGTCCGAGCTATAACTGAAGTCTTGTCTAGGTGATTCTGCAGTGCTTCTTTTAACCAGTGCCTCCATTAATTTTTCTGGAACAGATGTTAAACTAACCGGTCAATAATTACTTGTGTTGCCCTTTGATCCTCCTTCGTGAATTGGGGTCACATTTGCGCATCTTTGGACATATGGGTACCTCCCCTGAGTCCAAAGAAGCTCTCATAATTATGGCTAAGGGTTTGCTGCCACCTTTAATATAACTGGACAGTTCCAGTCCACCCCGGGTGCCTTTTTTATGTTTAACTTCAACAATTTCTCCTCCACTTTACTCTCAGTTATTACAAAATCATCTAGCTCACTGCCAGGGTTCAACTTGCCTCTGGCATTCGCCTCCCTGAATAACTCCTCATGGGTTAATGTATATGCAAAATACTCATTTAGTTTGTTAGCCACCTGAGCAGGATCATCAACAGCTGAACCATCAATGTCCAGTGGACCAATCTGATTCATCCCTTTCCTACTAGAGTTTACATAGGTAAAGAACTCTTTTCTGTTTTTCTTTGCATCCTTTGCCAAGGATTTCTCATAATCTCTGTGTCTTGGTTACACACCAGCTTATATCTATCATAGGCTTCCATGTCACCCATTAATTTATATGTATCCCATGCATTTTTCTTCTCT
The DNA here is from genome assembly GCF_048544385.1 of Mastigoproctus giganteus. Classification (NCBI taxonomy): domain Eukaryota; kingdom Metazoa; phylum Arthropoda; class Arachnida; order Uropygi; family Thelyphonidae; genus Mastigoproctus; species Mastigoproctus giganteus. The sequence goes on from NC_143575.1 coordinate 8,351,912, forward strand.
GCCACATGTCTCATTAGTTCTTCTGACATCCATTTAGGCATAAACCTTGAACAATACTTCTTAGTTGGTATGTAGAGCCTAGTAGCTTCCAAGATAAATTCTTTGAATGCTTCCCATTTTGAATTTGCTGTTGATAACATCATCAGTTGGTCCCACCGTATAGAATTTAAATACTGTCTCAGACCACCGTAGTCACCTTTACAAAAGCAAAAACCCTTCCTTTACCCCTGATGGTAGTTACCTCTTTGAGTAAATCCCACTTCAGCACACTGTGATCACTGCCACCTAGTGGTTCCTTTATCTGCAGATTCTTAATGCATGAAGAATCACTACTGATAATCAGATCAAGAGTATTGCTCCCTCTTGTTGCCTCACGAACATGCTGATGTAGAAAACAATCATCCAATAAATCCACAAAAGCTCTGCTAGTGTGTGAGTGACCAGCCCCCAAATTCCAGTCAATATCTGGGAAATTAAAATCTCCCATTATAAGACTCTCTGATTTACTGGCCCACTATTTCCCTGTACAGTTTCTTATTATACTCATCAGAGTCTTTAGGCCTATAGCACACTCCTACTCTTAATTTTGATCTCCCAATGCTTATGTCACACCAAACTGACTCGACACTGCACTGTCCAGCAATGTCAACTGGCTTCACTTCCTTGGATTTGAAGTTTCTTATGTGTTTCTTAACTAATAGTATAACCCCTCCTCCCTTCCTGTACACATTATACTCCCCAAATTCCAGTTCTGCATTCCTTATATCTATGTGACACGACGTCTCTGATATGCCAACAATATCTGCCTTTGATGTTCTGAGCAATACCTCAAATTCATCAAATTTATTTACCAAACTCCTAGCATTGGTGTACATGCAGGTATATATGCACCTGTTCCTATTCTTAGCTACCCTAACACAACTCATGTGTTTACTTGTACTGCAATAACTCCCAGCAGTCTCTGAAATACCCTGCATCTTGTTTTCCAGGCTGCTGCTCATTCCAATAGAAGCAGTGCAAGAATCATTTTCACCTCTGCCAGTGGCTACTGTTAATATATTAGTCCTTATATCCCCCACAAGCTAGCAGTTTTCCGACCCACCTAACACTGCCTCGATAGCATCAGCAAATATTCTTGCACCCTTTTTATTTAAGTGTATCCCATCCCTGTAGAAGCAGTCTCTCCTGTTAACAAGTACACACCAGGCTGGAAAAAATTCTACCCCTTGAGTCTTGCACAATCTTTCCAGGGCCGAATTGATCGACAAGGCTCTCGTCATATACTCCCTCCTATCGTGTCTGGGCAGAATTGCAGACACTTTCAATTTAAACCCTAATTCATGGCTTTTTTTTCAACAGTGACCTATACTTGTTAAGTAATTCTGCCGGTCTACTACTCTTAATATCATTAGTACCAACGTGTAAAACAATATTATCCTTTGTGTCCTTAAAAGATGATATTCGCTCTACAACATCATCAACCTTTGTCCCTGGCAGACATACCCTGGTCCTGTTCCACCTATCTTTTTTACAAAGCATGTTCCCCGTTTCCCTGACAATAGAGTCACCAACAACTACTAGTTCCTGTTGGACCAGCGCATTCTGCCTTGAGGGTTGCCGCTGTGTTGCATGATGATCAAGTGCAAGCTCTGGCGTTGATGTGGGCAGCTGAGAGCTTAATGGGACCCTCAATTTAGATCCTTCGAGGGTATCCACCCTGTCCTTCAAGCTCTCATATAGGCCCATAACAACGCTGAGTTGTCGCCTCATTTCCTCACACTCCTTACATTGCACGCATACAAAGACATCCCCCTTGGCAATATCATGTCCCGTACCTGATTGCTCCACAAACATCAAGCAAGCAGTGAATTTTAAAAGGCTGTGATTCAGAGGGCAACTGCTCCCCTCAGTTCTCCCTTGATCCACAGCACTCCATTTAGCTTGAGCCTTTTGCTTTGCTGCTCTGGTCTGAGTCATGATTCCGATTCAATTTCAATTTCAGTTGTGAGGCTGCAAGAAGAGGAAATCGTTGAAACATTTTTTTAATGGATGAGCCGATGGTCTGGATGAAATAAGAATGTGGACCCTAGGTTGCCAACCACTTATATTGTATAGTAGAAGGAACCAGTTTGAACCCTTGCCTTAAATACAGCCTTTCTAGCTTTTTTTTTTTTTTTTGATGGCTATAGTTTATTTTTTTTCAGTGAATTTAGTCACAGAATTTCAGGAAAGATTAAAGTAACTGCAATTTTTGCAGTTTTAATTGAATAGTATTATTTAAAACTAGTACAATCTGTAAAATATTCATGGAAGAAGGTCATTACTATAATTTTTATACTTGAAAGTATCTTTACAAAACCAAAGTCCTATTTTTTAGGAGAGGGGAAAAGGATTAAAACATATACACATGCATACAGTAGAATAAAATGCAGATATGTACTATGCTGTTACCATGTTTCACCTAAAAATTAAAAAAGGCCAAAAAATATATAATTTTCAGTTTTTATAAAATTTTAATATAATAAAATATAAAATTTTATTATTATTATTTTTTTTTACAAAGCGAAGTCAAGACTTCTTGACTCAAACATGGAACTAAAACTACAGATTTGGCATTCTAGAATAAATGGGTAAAACTCTAGTTTCAGCCCCTATGTTAGCATTATTATGATTCATAATAATGCAACTGAAATATCAGTTAGTGAAACTGATATTTGTAAATAGTAGTTATTATTATTTATATGTTAAACAAAAGAATAGAAGACTCACAGAAATGTTCATATATGTTAAAAATATTTATTTTGAGTTACTGTCGCCCACATGCCAAAATTATCTCCTGGTATACATCTTTTTTGCCCAAAAAAAAAGTCTGCTGCTGTACTACTAAAATATTATTATTATTACTTAGTGACATGGTGCAAGGAAGCCTGAGGCTTATGCTGCACCAGCCAAAAAAAATTCCGGAGTTACCCTGAGTGAGAGAGAGAGAGAAGTTGAAGGGAATCACCAAGAAAGAGAAGAATGATGATATCCAGCTCAGGACCCTGGGTGTGCCAAGCCCATACTCACCAGATGTGAGCCCCTTAAACATTTAAACAACTTTTGGGGTGGGGGACGGAAGTTGCCATTACACACAAAAAAAAAAAAAAAAAAACGGGATGTTTCTACAAATTTTAATATTTTATGTCTCAGACATGTAAGCAGGGCTACAGTTAGGCGTGTGCAACTGATGCTATTGTGAGGTTCTACACGTTCACGGAGGCTTCAAGAACACTGTTACGCAAACATATAATTCAAAGATCAAGAAAAATATATCAAAACAGAAAAAAATTATAATCCGGAATTTTATCAGCAGTTTTTATAATATCTAATATTGGACGCAGATATCTTACCTCTTTAAAAGCATACGGAAGACCTAAGATTCCTGCACCAATAAAGGAGGTAACAATATTAGCAATAACACGTACTGAATGCGGGATGTCAAATTGAATAAAAGAAAATACTTTAATGAACATTTCGACGATTGGCACATGTACGGTAAATGAAGATCACAACTTTTAATCAATATTTTAAAAAAATGCTTCTTAACGTTCGCAATAGCACCATACGGAAGCTATTTACTCAACTAACTGACATCATCAGTTAGCTGCACAGTTTCCAAACACATGGAATACGTGTCTACAGTTCTTTGATGCATCTCCAGATTAGCAATCAACATCCCTTCCGCTAGATGGGATAGCCAGATGTGGCGTGTGTAAAGTACAAGTAAAAGCTTCCTCTGTTGTCAAGGTTATCAAAAGACGACGTCTACACATAACTATACAATAGAGTATATATCGTATTTACTTTCACGCCACGTGGGAACTCAGGGCTGTTTTCACCAGTACCTCATAATGATCACTATAGACATCAGCAGAATCAAATAATTTTTTTTTGTTAATTTTTGATTTTTTTTAGAAATGGTTCTAAAATCTGCAATTTTGTTTTTGTCTTAATCAAATAAAAATCGAAGCTTTAGAAGCAACACACATTTCAAATCCAAATGCTTCGTTAATAAATAGAAAGCCAGAGGGCAGGACAGCAACACACCTGTGATAGAAATTAAAATTTTCTAGCATAGGAATAAAGAGAATTGCTGAAGCAAATATAGATTGCATATTGTACATTGGTTTGATACGAATGTATAAGAAACCCAGGGGTCGAAGTGAAAAATGGGAGTGCACTTAAATACATTCTGAAGGATGACGAAACTTTCATGCAAAAACGAAAATCATGCAAAGTTTCACACGAGAAGGAATTCACGTAGGCAGAATTAAACATTGATACAGTTGTTCCTCCACTCAGAGCCGTCTTTTGGTGTTCGTAGGCCCTAGTACCCTTCATTCGGGGGCCACATACACTATGTCAAACATATTAAAATACCCCTGCGTTAAATATAATTGTTTAATTTTAAAGAAATTCAAAAGCGTTTCTATAAATTTGGCATTCTATGCGCGGTAGCACAGTGGTATCATCACCGTTTTCCCCACACCGGGTGGAAAAGGCCCGGGTTCGAAAGCGAGGAACTTTAATGGGCTTTTTTCACTCTGTGGCAGAGATAGTCGGTCTCAGGCGTAGATAGCAAAGTTTTTTCCCCAGGCATCTTGGGTTTTTCGTCCAGCAAAACAGGCAAATCGACCATAGCACACACGCAATATACGGATATAATACACAATTCACTGCTGATAAATTTAATTATTCGGATGGCCTAAAATTAATAGTTTTTTTTTAATATAAATTTAGCATTGAAGTTATTTATATAACGCTTATTTCAATACTAACTTATTCGTAAAGTGAACTATGATGGAGTTGTTAATGATTTTGCTAAGAGAAAAAGCCAAAGAAAGAGTTTATCTTACAATTCTGTATTTAAAAACTAGTTTGTAGAATTTTATCGTTGGAATCGAATCATTGATTTCTATTTGAATTACATATTTTTTGGGCTCCTCTTTTTTTTTCTTTTTTTTTTTTTCGTAGGTATTACGTACTTCCTAAAGCTCTAATGGAAAAGACAGCCCTGCCTCTTCTCCAATAATCGATCAAAGGAAATAAGCTAAAGAAGCATAATGTAAAATTTTCTCCCTAGACTTCGATATAGTAGCCCCCCCCACATCGCCTGAAACAACATACTAAGGTAATCATTTAATTTTCCGACTGGTGCATGATCTTATCTTGATTGTCGTCATTTCACTGTTAAATACGGTGCTGTTTCTTATATTGTCTTTCTCTGCCTTTGACTCCTCTGACTGTGAGGTCGTCCAGGAATATAAACAGAAAATTTAATTATTTATTTTGAATCTTCTGTGGATTTAGCCTTCTCGAAATGCTCTCACTTGAACTTTACCATTTTCGCTATCGCCGTATTACATATCCTCATGGGTAGCACAGTTGGTAGGACCGCCGTCCTCCCGACATCGGATGGAAAAGACACGAGGTAGAATCCCGTCGATGATGGGAGGAATTTTTATGTTTTTTTTTTTTTTTTTTTTTTCACAACACAGTTGAGTTAGTCGGTTTCAGGCGAGGATAGCATTTTTTTTTCTCCCAGAAACTAGGGTTTTTCGTCCTGCAAACAGAAAAACGACCTCAGAGCAGACACAATTTATAGACAATATATAAGGAGCAACATGGCCCTAGTTGTCAATGCTCCTAAAATTCAATAATTATAATAACGTCGTACCCACGCATTAAATACTTCTTTCAAGCTATGTTTCGAAAGACGGCAAAGTGCTTTCGTTCGGTCTGACGCGAAACGCTTGCTTTTTAGAGCTTTCTTGAGACGTGAAAACGTCAAGAAATCACACGGGGCTAAGTCCAGTGAAAAAGGGGGATGTTGGAGAACCTCGGCACCTATGGCAGTGATCACTGCCTGCACAATATTAGCCGTATGGGGCCTGGCATTGTTTTGATGCGAAACCACTTCACACAAGAAAGTTCGGTCATACTAGAACCATCCTACCAACAAAACTATTATTTTTTAGGCCACCCGAATAATTTAATTAATCTGCCGCGCTGCGTGTATTATGTCTGTCAATTGTTTGTGTTCTATGGTCGATTTGTCTGTTTTGCTGCAAGGAAAACCTGAGTTGCCTAGGGGAAAAACTTTACTGTCTCTGCCTGAAACCGACTAACTCAGTCACGGAGTGAAAAAACCCAATTAAAGTTCCTCGCGTCATCGACGGGATTCGAACTCGGCATTTTCCACCCTGTGTGGGGAGGACGGTGATGATATCATTGTGCTACACGCGCAGACTAGTCCTACCAACAGACTCATTTCTTCATTACATCACTTCATTCATCTCTTTAACTGTTTCCGATGCATTTAAATCGTATCTAGCACAATAACAAATCACATATCGCTGTTTGATCTGTATGTCCGACATGATTCTTGTTTCAAAACAATTGGCAATGGCACGCGGCTAAAAAAAAACTCTCTTCAATCAACACTATCTCGAGAAGTACTGGCATGTGATTCCTTTCTACTTCTGTCTGTCTCTGAGGGTAACTCGATTTTTTTTTTTTTTTTGGCTGGTGCAGCATAAACCTCAGGCTTCCTTCCACCATACGGCTAATAATAATGTGCACACAGTCTGTAAGTAGCGATCAGGGAGAGTGGCTCTAGCGGCAGTTATTGAAATTTCGTGCCATTAATATATGCTACTTGCACCAGTCCGCGAATTTAATGATTACCCCTCGTATAATTTTATTGTGACTGCGTGTGGCAACCGAAAAAACACTACGCTGCGCATTTTTGTCGCAGCGAACCATTGAATTGCCCAAAAAGCGCATTAGCGACATGTATGTAGTATATTCCAGGCCAACAGCACTACAGCACAAGAGTTAAGGAAGAAGAAAAATCAACAGGTTGTTCTTTAGCAAACACCCTAATAATTAAGGTCACAACAATTCCATGATCATGTTGATAATTGTATGGTCAGGTAGCTTGTTTGCAGGATGAAACCTGAGACCAAATAACTTCAAGCAATGGAATCATTATTTGCAGTGATCACAGTGTGTTGATGCCGGACTTATTTAAAGATATAACGGCTGTGAGGGATAGAAGTGTGGGATTTTGCTTTCTTAATAGTGACTACAATGATATTAGATAATTTAAAATTATTTTCAATATACTAACTATGATAAACTATTAAAGGTTTAGATAGAAATGGATATTTTGCTGTTGCTGGATTTAGGCGCATCAGCAATTTAGGCTACATTACACAATGTATATACTATGTCTGTAAATTGTGTGTATTCTGTGGTCTATTTCCTGTTTTATAGCGGAAAAAAAAATTGTTTCTGATGGAACGATGCTCGCCTGAGGCCGAATAACTCAGCCACGTTGTTCAAAAGACCCACAAAAATTCCTTGTGTTATTGAGTGGATCGAACTTAGGTCTTCTCTATTCGATGTAGGGAGGACGGTGATTATACCAACTATGCTACCCACGAGAGCCAGATGGAGTGATGAGATTTATTATTATTGATCTTATATTATTTCTCCCTGATTGGGAGTTTCACCTCGTGACGGGTACTGCTTCCAAGTACACAGGGTGGTTGGAATGTCTGGTGTTACTCTCGGTCCAGAAAATCTCTGACTATCAGGTGTTCAGGATTGCGACTTTCTGGAGTTCCTTGTAGGTGTTCTCTGGGAGACCAATTACTGCTAGGCTGCTATGTAGAGTCTTTGGTACCTTACCGGTGGTTGACACGACGATTAGGATGGTTGATACTTCTTGCATATGCCACATCTCCTTGATATCATGTCTCAGGTTCGTGTACTTCCTAATTTTTTTCCTCATGGGTTTCCTGGACATTGCTAGTGTTCGGTACCGCTACGTCAATCAGGTAGGTAGCCTTTTCCATCTTGTTCACAAGGGTTATGTCCGGTCTGTTGTGCGGGATGGTCTTAGCCATTATTATGGCGCAATCCCAGTACAACTTGTGGGTTCGGTTCTCTAGTACTGCCTAATGTTCTTACTTATAGTATGGTACACTTTCTTTGGTCAACTGGTATTTCCTCGCTAGCTTCTGATGAATTATCCTGGCTACCTGGTTGTGTCTATGAATGTAGTCAGTCTGGGTATCCAACACACCCCGCGGTGATGTGTTGGATGGTTTCTGAGGCCAGGTGACATTGTCGACATGTGTCATCTGACATTCCGGGCTCCTTTACGATGTATTTTCTATAGCTTCTGGTGTTGATTACCTGGTCTTGGATGGCCAGCATGAATCCTTTAATCTCGGGGAAGAACGTCCAGCTGGTGAGCCATGCATTATCGATGTGATCTTGATGGACATTGCTTCCAATGTCCAGGAAACGAGCCAGGCGTTTCCCTGCCACGGAGTTTTTTTTTATTGGATTAATCAAAAAGTTATGATTTATTGGTCAGTCTATATTTTTCGTAGAATATATTTATTTTATCAGTTTTTCTACCAATTCTAAAGACGGCGCACTCTACCGGTTTATACTGTACGTTGGTGAAAGAGCAAATGTTGTCTGATGCCGTCTGGTATTATACGAATTTTTCTGGGAAGGTAGTTGTTCAGATTACAGTAGTTTTTGCGCTAAATAAAATTAGTTTTGGTCACAGTTACTTTATGTATTTTCGAAAATCGTTAGGTCTTCGGTTTTTTTAAGACGTCTTGTACGAAAATGGTATATTGGCTAAAATAATATAAAATAGTTTCTTATGAAATTTTGAATATCAATTATATGCAGGGAAACCCATGCCCAGAGTAAAAAATTCAAATTATTATTTTAACTTCTACAGTCACCGAAGAAGTGTTACAGGAAGTAATATGAAACTTCTGAGAATAATCTAATTCTTTAAGAAATTAAGGGTAGATTTCACTCCACGCAGGTTGAATTGCTCATTATTTCTCCAATATCCATTTCTTGATATACCTGTGCACTATGCTGTTAAAAGAATATTACCTTAAGTTTGATTACCCAATGCCTTACGTTTGATTTATTTTGTCAAAAGGAATCAAACTTAAGGGCTCAGTGTAGTGCTTGAATTCCAACAGACTTAGGATCAACAAAATTTCTGAATGCAACTATCAAGTACAGTAGTAACAGAATCAACAACAACAATTATTTAAACTGCTAAAATTAATCTTTACTTGACGTTTACTAATAGCTGCCTGTTGACTAACTCAGGATCTGTCACACATATAATTACTAAAAGCTAAATATTGACAAGTAAGAAATTTGTAATCATATTAACATCTCTACGTAAATGAAGTCACCATAATTTACCATTTCTGTTGTCTTTACAGTTATTGAAGAAGTGGTAGAGCAAGTACCATAAAACATATGAGAATAATCTGTAATGAAGAAATTAAAGACAGATTACACTATGCAGGTTGTGAAGGGCTGTTAATTTCACCAGTTTCTATTACAGACAATTCACAAAAATGGTACATCATTGCTTCATAGTCAACACATTTAAAAAAAAAAAAAAAACTCGGAATTTAGATGACCAGTTCAAATGAGCTTTCTTGAAATTTACTTTCATGATTTTTTTTTTTTTTTTTTTGAAGGAATTCCTAATAAAAAAAAAACTTCTGTGTATCCTAAATTAAGCATTCCTTTGTGTCTTAAATTTCTTGAAAGTGTTTTGATACAGCATGACTTAGTACCAACTTTTCCAGCTGAGTAAGAAGTTTACATTGATGGGTGGACTTTTGGGAGTGTTTCACCTTTTAGTTTGTGTCACAGGTTTTTATCCTGAAAAGCAGAAAGACTTTCATTATAGTAATCTATAGATATGTTTATAAATAATACCATAATAATATCCCAATGATTAATGACTTGCATTGCCTTGCAGCAACCTAAATAACTCAACTTAAAAAATACTGTATTTGTCTTTTGTGGACAACCACCTATTGAACTTCATAGTAAGATAACTGTCACTGTATACAAAAATTATCCTGTATACAAAAATTATTTTTTGTATACAGGATACAAAAAATAATTTTGACATCATATACTTGGATTTCAGAAAAGCTTTTGATACTGTTGCACATAAAAAGACTGTTTACAAATTGAAGCAATGTGGCATTAAGGGCAAGTTACTGCTATGGATAAAGGGATGGTTGAGTGGGAGAAGACAGAGAGCAGTTTTATCAATGAGCACTGCTCTTCATGGACAAATGTTATTGTTAGTGGAGTCCCCCAGGATTCAGTGCCAGTCCCATTGTTGTTTTCAGTATTTATTAATGATATTGATGAAGTTGTATCAGGCTTGATGTATAAGTTTGCAGATATGAAGATTGGCAGGGTAATTAATGACAGTAATCACGGCATACTGCAACAAGATCTAGATAAATTAGGCAGATGAGCTGAGAGGTGGCAATTGATTTTTAACATTGACAAATGCAATCTTTAGCACTCACTAATATGGGATTACTGCTATCTATTCTTCATATAGGTTGCAGTAATCCCATTTTGGCATACCAACTGAGTGGTACTTAAGGTAGTGTAGAATGAAAAATATCTTTGGGTAATTGTGCAGTCAGATAGAAAGTTGTGAGTAGTGCAGAGAGTCTGCCAGGACAGCCCATGAAACTTTGTCAGTGATATACAGGAATTTTGACAGTAGGGATAAGGAGGTGATTATCCCCTTGTATAAGTCAATGGTTAGGCCACATCTTGAGTACTGCATATAGGTCTAGAAGTCTCCTTATTGGAAGGATGTAGATCTATTGAAGTGGGTGCAGAGCAACAAGATTAGTGAAGAGAAAAAAGGGCACCATTAAAATGAAAGGCTATTATTAGTTCTATGATTAGATATTTTGCTATTATTAGTTCTATGATTAGATATTTTGCTATTATTAGTTCTGTCAACTGTAGCATTGGGGCACCAGCACTTGCAAGGAGAGCTTAAGGCTTTGAATGGATTGAGTAAGCTCATTGCAAATGGAATCCTTTCTCTTGCACAGACTATGTACACAAAGAGGCATACATTCAAATTAAGGATGGTTGCAGGATAGATGTGCAGGAATTTATCTTCAGCCTTACAGGTAGTTAATTGTTGGAACAAGCTTCCATCTGGCGTTGTAGAAATAGGTAGTTTGAATAAATTCAAGGAAAACTAGACAAACTGTTAAAGAGGATAGACAGGTGATATGAGAAGTTTTTTTTTTATTTTTTATACTCAGTTGTTGCTGTATAAGCTTACTTTCTTGTATCATTTGCCATTACTAATACTAATAGTAACATTTCTCCTTCCAGTAGCAGATGTTAGATGATTGCAGAAATAATCTGTTAAAAATATTTGCTTATAATTCCCCTAATTTTATTGGAGAATTTTTAGAAATATGTTTGATCAGTGAAATGCAGCTTTCTATTAAGATTATTAACTAGATGTAGATATTGCTATTATTAATAATAGTAATTGAATTTTCTTTTGTAGGCTGGAAATATTTAACGTGCAGTCATGAAGACAATCACAAACATAGTGACTACTATCAGGAATCATTGGAAAAAAAGTGCATTTGCTGCAACAGCCTTGGCATTTGGTGCAGCGTATGCAAAAGATAAATACAGGTAATATTTGGTAGTCTATATTAAGGGACCCAATATGTGGTCCTTTGACTGGCTTTGTACAGCCGTATGTCCTCAGAGATAAAAATAACTACTTAATGATATGCGGGATATTTAATATTTCTGAAAATAAAAAGAAGGAAACTTAATTGTTTTATCTGCCTTCCAGTGTTTTATTAAACTACATGAATTTTATCAGAAATGTAGATTACAGAGAAATTAATCTAATAACAAGTTTAATTTTATATTACAGTCCCTGCATATAAATTATTTTAAAAAGTCTTTTCACAGAGAACTGAGGGGAGCAATTCTCCAACGCATCACAGCCTAAAAAAATGTGCAACTTGTTAAATGTTTGCCGAACTCTCTGGAACAGAACATGATCTAGCCAAGGAGGATGTTTTTGTGTGTGCCAGGTGCAGAGAGCGTCTAGAAATTAGGCATCAACTCATCGTTCTACTGGGTGTCTATGAGAGCTTGAGGTGTAGGGTAGATGCCCTCGAAGAAATTAATATGAGGGGCCCGTCAAGCTCTCAGCTGCCCAACTCAACGCCAGAGCTCACTCCTGGGCATCAGGCAACACAGCGGCAATCTCCAAGGCAGAATACATTGATCCCAAAGGAACTAGTTATTGTTGGTGACTATTGTCAGGGAGACGGGGAATATATTGTGTAAAAAGGATAGATGGAACAGGACCAGGGTATGTTTGCCATGGGCAAAAGTTGATGACGTTGTAAAGCATATGTCATCTTTTAAGGGCACAAAAGGTGATATTGTTGTACAAGTTGGCACCAATGACATTAAGAGTAGGAGATCTGCAGATTTACTTAACAAGTACAGGTAAATGTTGCAAAAAAAGTCGTGAATTCGGGTTAAATTTGAAAGTGTCTGCAATTCTGCCGAGACACGATAGGAGAGAGTACATGACGAGAGCCTTGTCAATCAATTCGGCCCTGGAAAGATTGTGCAAGGCTCAAGGGGTAGAATTTTTTTCAGCCTGGTCTTTGGATGATTGTATTCTACAGCAGCATGTTCGAGAGGCAGCCAGAGAGGGTAATACTCTTGATCTGGTTATCAGCAGTGATCATTCGTGTATTAAGAATTTGCAGATAAAGGAACCACTAGGTGGCAGTGATCACAGTGTACTGATGTGGGATTTACTTAAAGATATAATTACCATCAGTGGTAAAAGAAAGGGTTTTTGCTTCCGTAAAGGTGAGTACAGTGGTCTCAGACAGTTTTTAAATTCTGTACAGTGGAATCAACTGACGATGTTACCAACAGTAAATTCTAAGTGGGAAGCATTCAAGGAATTAATCGTGGAAGCTACTAAAAGTTTCATACCTATTAAGAAATATTGTTCAAGGTTTAGGCATAAATGGTTATCAAATGAACTAATGAGACTCGTGACAGAGAAGAAAAATGCATAGGATGCATATAAATTATCAAGCAACTCAGAAGCCTATGGCAGATATAAGCTAGTCTGTAATCAGGTCACAAAGGAGGTTAAGCAGGCGAAGGTGGATTACGAGAAATCATTGGCAAAAGATGCTAAGAAAAATAGTAAGAATTTTCTTTACTTATATAAACTCTAAAAGGAAGGGGATGAATCTGATTGGTCCACTTGATATCGATGGTTCGACTGTTGGTGATCCTGCTCAGATAGATAGCAAACAAACTGAATGAGTATTTGCATATACATTCACACATGAGGAGTTATTAAGGTTTGAAAATGCTAGAAGGTTATCAAATTGTAGCAAGGTGGTTAATGATTTTGTTATAACTGAGAGCAAAGTGGAGGAGAAATTTTTGAAGTTAAACATAAGAAAGGCACCTGGGGTGGATGGGATCTATCCAGTTATATTAAAGGAGGCAGCAAAGCAACTGAGCAAACCCTTAGCCATAATTATGAGAGCATTCTTGGACTCAGGGGAGGTCCCCACGGACTGGAGATGTGTTAATGTATCCCTAATTCACAAAGGGGGACTGAAGGGTGACATGAATAATTACAGACCAGTTAGTTTAACTTCTGTTCCAGGTAAAATAATGGAGTCACTGGTTAAAGATTCATTGCAGGATCATCTAGACAAGACTATAGCAATAATTAAGACACAGCATGGGTTTGTTAAGGGAAAGTCTTTTCTGACAAATTTGATAGGATATTATGATGTGGTTACAAAGGAACTGGATGCAAAAAATAATTTTGATATCATATATTTGGATTTCAGGAAGACTATTGTACAAATTGGAGCAGAATGGTATTAAGGGTAAGTTGCTACAATGGATAAAAGGATGGTTGAGTGGAAGACAGAGGGTGGTAATCAATGGGAGCTGCTCTTCGTGGACTAATGTTATTAGTGGAGTCCTACAGGGTTCGGTGTTGGGTCCACTGTTGTTTTGTATATTTATCAATGATATTGATGAAGGTATATCAGGCTTAGTGTGGAAGTTTGCAGATGAAACAAAGGTTGGCAGGGTTGTTAATGGCAATAATGGCAGTGTGCTACTGCAACAGGATCTAGATAATTTGGGCAGATGGGCTAAGAAGTGGCAACTGAAGTGTAACCTTGCCAAATGCAAAGTACTGCATATGGGTAGAAGTAACCCCAGAGAAACGTACCAACTGTGTGGTACTACACTTAAGGTGGTATAAAATGAAAAAGACCCGGGAATAATTGTGAAGTCAGATATGAAGTTTTCTGAGCAATGCAGACAGGCTGCCAGGGCATTTCATGGAGTTTTGTCAATGATATATAGGAATTTTTCTAGCAGGGAGAAGGAGGTGATTGTCCTTCTGTATAAGGCAATGGTCAGGCCGTGCCTTGAGTACTGTGTACAGGTCTGGAGGCCTCATTTTAGGAAGGATGTAGATTTGCTTGAGCGTTAACAGAGAAGGGCAACAAGATTGGTGATAGGAATGAAGGGATCCTCTTACCAAGAGAGGCTTAAGTTCTGCAAATTGCAGTGGCTGGAGACTAAGCACCTGTGCGGTGATCTAATTGAGGTGTATAAGGCCTTGAATGGGTTGAGCACGCTGAATTCTGATGGGATTCTTCACTTGTTCAGATTACGAACCTAAGAGGGCATAAATTCAAATTAAGAAAAGGCTGATGTAGAATAGATGTGCAGAAATTTGCCTTTAGCCAGCGGGTGGTTAATTGCTGGAACAAACTTCCATCTGTCGTTGTGGAAGTTGATAGGTTAAATAAATTTAAGGAGGAAGTGGATAGGCATTTGGAGGGAATGGTGTGATTTTTTTTTTTTTTTTTTTTTTTGCCTGAAGCATAAGCTCATACACTTGCTTTCTTGCATCACATGCCACTACTACTAGTACTTTTTTCCCATTATAAAAAATGTCATTTCCTTGGATAAATACAGTATACTTTCATTTTATATTCGTTAAAAAAAAAACAAAGAAACTTAAATATTTTATCTGCCTTCCAGTATTTTATTAAACTACATGAATTTTTCAAACTTTCAGTAATTTTCTGAGAAATGCACTGATTTTGATTAATAAATTAGAGTAACACAGTATTATTTAATTTGACAATATATTAGTAACTAGCTATATTCACTAATTTTTTGAGATTTACTGTAAATTTTTTATTTTAAACTTCGGCTGTCACGATATATTTTTCTTCTGTTGGAACTGTAGTTGGGCAATTTCAAGCAGAGATAGGGGTTCCCTGTGAGTCATTTGGGTTTTTTTGGCTGCATAACCTGCAAATTTATCACACACACTTTATAGACATATTGCAGTGTGTGTTATAGCCATGGATGCTGATGGTCTTATATAAGTAATAATAGCAGCCGTTTACTTTCATTTTGAGATAAGTGTTAGCTACATAGTGCAAGGAAGCCACAGGCTTTTGCTGCACCAGCAAAAAACAAATAAAAGTAAATAAACCAAAAAGTAATAAAAAATAAAGAAAATAAACTACCTTTAGGTTTCCTTCCTTATATAGCTACATTACTCATGTGAGGAGGGAAGCATATAAAATTCTTTTTTTTTTTTTTTTTTTTTTGGCTAATACTGTATAAGCTTGCTTTCTGCATCATATGCCTTTGCTAATGCAGCATTTGAATTTCCCCATCTGTTAGCCTCACCTACCAGAAAGAGGTAACTTATTCGGGTAAATAACTTTCTCGCTAATAGAAAATATCTACAATTCAATCTAAACCTTTTTTCCCAAAAAATGAATTTGTGGCCCCTAATTCTGGAATCATAACAGTGAAAATTTTGCCTTCATTCATTTTACTGTCCTTTTTCAGAGCTTAACAGACCTCAGTTGGATCCTTCTAAAATGTCTCTTTGCCATGCTCTGCAATCCATATATTTGAAACTGCTGTTGCCATTTTGATGACTTCACCTTGTCCACACAGCTGAAATTTATGTACCTTTTAAAGAAAAGTGTTTTCTTTATTTTAATTTAAGAAATCACCTTATTTTAAATTTGAAAAAGAGTTATTTTCACATAACTATTTGAGCTTGCAACATATATGTACAACTTTGGCTATTTTAAACTGATTTTATGGCATGGCAAAGACAAATATTTCTCAGATCTGTTATAAATGGGCCGCCTCCGTAGCCAGGTGGGCAGGAGCAGCAGTGCGTAGCACGTGCTTCTTGATTAGACCGGGGTTCGAGCCTTGACCACCAGATGCAGAAAGGTCAGGGAATGACCACCGCATATCCCCAGAGCAGTATGGCCTTAGTTGCTAATGCTCCTAAAAACCAAACAACAACAACTGTTATAAATATCAAATAGAAAAGTTCACTGCCACTTTGTATGCAAAAAAATATTCACTGTTCATAATGGATTGTTTTTTGAAAAATATATTACTGAATTCTTTCTTTGATGTGTACTTGATCTGGTAACAAAATTTCAAGAAAAAATTCTGTTAGGTTATACAAACTTCCAAAAAGTGGTATCGTATGGAAAACTCTGATAAGACCTACTCATAACAAGTTGTTTTTTACAAAATATATCATTGCATATTCTGTTTTGGAAAACTGATATCACCTACTATTATGTTTGATGACG
This sequence comes from Mastigoproctus giganteus, assembly GCF_048544385.1. Taxonomy (NCBI): domain Eukaryota; kingdom Metazoa; phylum Arthropoda; class Arachnida; order Uropygi; family Thelyphonidae; genus Mastigoproctus; species Mastigoproctus giganteus. Next base: position 8,368,546 of record NC_143575.1, read on the forward strand.
AAAATGGAGTGTGACAGATAACAAAATTTCAATGGATCTATTTTTCATAAATGGAGAGCAGCGAGCAAATTGTTTATTATTATTATTATTTTTTTTTAATACACCATGAATTGTCAAACTAATAGCGTAAGCTTATCTGCGAAAAGATCTAAACCTCCCAAACACTTCCTAATTCATTTCACAAATATATGTGGTCTCAGTTCTAATCTCAACGATGTCCATTCCCAAACCCCGTTTACTTTTTCTGACAGAATCTCAGTTATCGGTTGATTCAACCACTTTCTCATATCAATTGTCCAAATTATTCGCTGTATGATTCCTTTTGCCTCAAAGGTGGTACAGTCAGTCCTCGTATAGCACGATAGTTGTGTTCCTAGAAACCCTCGTGCAATATAAACAACAGGCCCTATGGGAAAAATAGGGTTAGGTGCCAACCACCCAAGATTGAACACACATTTGTAATCAAAACATTACCAAATAAAATAAAATAAAATACTTAAGTATTTTATTACGACTATTGTTATAAAATATTGCTAATGCTTTTGCTTCTATCATAATACAGGAATTTTTCCAGCAGGGATAAGGAGGTGATTATTCCATTGTATAAGGCAATGGTCAGGCCACACCTAGAGTACTGTATACAGGTCTGGAGGCCTCATTTCAAGAAGGATGTAGAGCTGCTGGAACGAGTACAGAGAAGGGCAACAAGATTAGTGAATGGAACAAAGGGGTGCTCTTACGAGGAAAGGCTTAAGTTTTGCAAATTACAGTGTCTGGAGACTAGGCACCAGCGAGGTGATCTGATAGAGGTGTATAAAGCCTTGAATGGTTTAAGCATGCTCAATGCTGATGGGATTCTTCCTCTAGCTCAGAAAAATCACCTGAGAGGGCATAAATTCAAATTGAGGAAAGACAGATGTAGGATAGACGTGCGGAAATTTGCCTTTAGCCAGCGGGTGGTCGGTTGGTGGAACAGACTGCCATCCCTTTTGGTGGAGGTTGATAGCCTAAATAAGTTTAAGGCTCAGCTGGACAGGTATTTTGAACGAACAGAGGGGTGAAGTGGAAGTGGGTTTTTTTTTTTTTTTTTTTGGCTGATGCTGCATAAGCTTGCTTTCTTGCATCAAATGCCTCTACTAATGCTAATGCTAATAAGCAAACTTGTTTTTTGTTTGATTTTCTATCCAAACAGATGACAGCCGTTCCATCTCTTCCAATTCTTTGTGTCTTAATCTAATGGATTTTAATTACACTTTTGAGTTGTTCCTGCTATAAAAGTTGTTTTTATTTTCTCTGCATTCTTTGTAATTCTTGGCGTTCCCTCATTATAGCACGTGCAATATCACATGGTCATTCATTTTGCTCAAAGCGTTTCACAATTTCATATTTTATCTCTATTGAGAGAGGTTGACTGGCCATAAGCCTCACCAGGGAAACTATGGTGGGTCGGTGGCCAGTGTGATTTTGGCCATAAACGCTAGTATGAGGCCACTACAAATTTTCCTGGGTAAGAAATTTTGACCCAGTCCACCTCTGTTTATCAATATTGCTTTTCTTTTTCTCTCTGAATCTGTAGTGTCTTCACCCACCAGGATGCTTCCTTTTCACACCTTTTAAGTATTTTACTTATTTTTAGGGAATAAAGCACCATTACAAAATGAGGAGGTGCGGTTGATACCCATAAACAAAACTGTGCGCGTGTAGCAACTGAATAAACAACACCGTAAAGGAAGAGACAACTCTACCTTACTAGCTCACATTTTACTGAAGCACATTTCCAGGGGTTACTACCATAAAACAATAAAAACAATTTCCAGTTGCGTTCCTGCTAGTGAAATCTGTTATAAACTAGTAGTAAACTCGATCTAATTGCATTTGCGATAATACCAATAACTGTAATTTTACAATATTATAGTGAAATGCGTTTCCCCTTCACTGATGTAAAAAACATAAATACATTTTCAGAATCTTCTCTTCATTCCTATCCTGTTGCGTTCAGTTGGGGGTGATTCTGCGTTCGACTGCCATTTCTTGTAAACACAAAGGCGAATCGTGCATAAGCGAATTCGGTTCGTGTTATATACGATATCGTTCCCGTATTTATAAATCGTGTATGATCGAATTCGTGTAGTGTATATATGAGGACTGACTGTACTTGTGCATATGTCCGTTCCGATACTCCCTGTCAGAGACTTGGTAATTGGAATCTCCTCTTTTCAATCCTCTCTGGCTTAAAATCTCTCTACCTCATTGTGTCAAATTCATCTGTTGTCTCTACCGTTCTCCCAACTCCACTAATCACTTGGAGCTCTTTGACTTCCTCTATTTGCAACTTGACTTTCTTCAGTCCAACTTTCCTAACAGCGAGGTAATTTTCCTTGGTGATTTTAATGTTCCCAACTCCACCTGGCTTCCATTTTCTAGTCACACTGACCCAGCTGGTTGAGATGCTGAGGCTTTTGCAAATACTAATGACCTTGCACAGATTGCTCATTTACCTACAAGAATACCGGACAATCCTAACCATACAGCCAACGCGCTTGACCTTTTTCTCACAAACAACCCATCTAAGTACACGGTCAAAGTGAGAGGTCCTTTAGGCACCTCAGATCACAACTTGGTTATTGTCTCTTCTCCAATGGAGCTTTCATCTCATGACTATTCCCAACCTTGTATTGTTTGGCATTACAAGAATGCAAAATGTAATGACCTGCGAGATTTCTTTTCTTCATTTCCTTGGTCGGATTACTGTTTCAAAACTTCTGATGTCAACATTTGCTCAGATCATGTCAGTGAAATTATTCTCGCAGGAATGGAATCCTTTATCCCACACTCCAATTTAAAATCTTGTCCTTTATCTAAACCTTGGTTTTCCAATAAATGTGCTAAGGCTGTTCAAGAGAAGAACATTGCATATCGGAATTGGCTTGTTTCTAATTCTTCAGTTTCATTTTCTGCCTACACCAGAACTCGCAACAATTGTAAAGCAGTTATTAATCAGTCCAAACTAGATTTTGAACAGGCTAAGAGTAGAAAACTTGCTTCTTGCCCTAATGGTAGCCGAGCATTCTGGTCTCTTGACAAAGCTATTGGCTGCAACTTTTGCCCATCTCTGCTCCCACCTCTGTCAAAACAAGATGGTTCTATTGTGACTTCAGCCAAGGATAAAGCTGACCTGCTAGCATCCCATTTTATTTCCAACTCATGTATTAATGATCTTGGTAAAACACCTCCCACCATTCCCAACAAGTTCCATTCAATGCCTCCTGTAATCTTCCGTCAAAAGGATGGCAGAAGAATTTTGACGAATCGTGATTCTAAGAAAGTTCCAGGTCCTGATGGTATTTCTCTACTTGTTCTCAAAACCTGTGCTCCTGAATTTACTCCTGTTCTTTGCCGCCTTTTTTCACTTTCTTATTCCAAAGGTGTTTTTCCTTCTGCCAGTTCGTATCCAGCCAGTTCCTAAAAAGGGTGACAAATCCCTCCCAACCAATTATTGTCCCATTGCAATTACTTCTACTCTTTCTAAAGTAATGGAGAAATCAATTAACTGCCAATTCTTAAACTTCCAGACAGTTTTTAAATTCTGTACAGTGGGATCAACTGACGATGTTACCAACAGTAAATTCTAAGTGGGAAGCATTCAAGGAATTAATCGTGGAAGCTACTAGACTTTATATACCGATTAAGAAATATCGTTCAAGGTTTAGGCCTAAATGGTTATCAAATGAACTAATGAGACTCGTGACAGAGAAGAAAAATGCATGGGATGCATATAAATTATCAGGTGACGCAGAAGCCTGTGGCAGATATAAGCTAGTCTGTAATCAGGTCACAAAGGAGGTTCGGCAGGCGAAGGCGGATTACGAGAAATCTTTGGCAAAGGATGCTAAGAAAAACAGCAAGGATTTCTTTACTTATATAAACTCTAAAAGGAAGGGGATGAATATGATTGGTCCACTTGACATCGATGGTTCGACTGTTGATGATCCTGCTCAGATAGCAAACAAACTGAATGAGTATTTTGCATCTACATTCACACGTGAGGAATTATTACAGTTTGAAAATGGAAGAAGGTTATCAAATTGTAGCAGTGTGCTTAATGATTTTGTAATAACTGAGAGCAAAGTGGAGGAGAAATTGTTGAAGTTAAACATAAGAAAGGCACCTGGGGTGGATGGGATCTATCCAGTTATTTTAAAGGAGGCGGCAAAGCAACTAAGCAAACCCTTAGCCATAATTATGAGAGCATCCTTGGACTCAGGGGAGGTTCCCACAGACTGGAGATGTGCAAATGTGTCCCCAATTCACAAAGGTGGATCGAAGGGTGACACGAGTAATTACAGACCAGTTAGTTTAACTTCTGTTCCGGGTAAAATAATGGAGTCACTGGTTAAAGATGCATTGCAGGATCATCTAGACAAGACTGCAGCAATAATTCAAACACAGCATGGGTTTGTTAAGGGAAAGTCTTGTCTGACAAATTTGATTGGTTATTATGATGTGGTCACAAAGGAACTGGATGCGAAAAATAATTTTGATATCATATACTTGGATTTCAGGAAAGCTTTTGACACTGTTGCGCATGGAAGACTACTGTACAAATTGGAGCAGAATGGTATTAAGGGTAAGTTGCTACAATGGATAAGAGGATGGTTAAGTGGGAGAAGACAGAGGGTGGTAATCAATGGGTGCTGCTCTTCGTGGACTAATGTTATTAGTGGAGTCCCACAGGGTTCGGTGTTGGGTCCACTGTTGTTTTGTGTATTTATCAATGATATTGATGAAGGTATATCAGGCTTAATGTCGAAGTTTGCAGATGACACAAAGGTTGGCAGGGTTGTTAATGACAGTAATGGCAGTGTGCTACTGCAACAGGATCTAGATAATTTGGGCAGATGGGCTAAGAAGTGGCAACTGAAGTTCAACCGTGACAAATGCAAAGTATTGCATATGGGTAGAAGTAACCCCAGAGAAACGTACCAACTGTGTGGTACTACACTTAAGGTGGTAGAAAATGAAAAAGACCTGGGAGTAATTGTGCAGTCAGATATGAAGTTTTCAGAGCAATGCAGACAGGCTGCTAGGGCAGGTCATGGGGTTTTGTCAATGATATATAGGAATTTTGCTAGCAGGGAAAAGGAGGTGATTGTCCCTCTGTATAAGGCAATGGTCAGGCCACGCCTTGAGTATTGCGTACAAGTCTGGAGGCCTCATTTTAGGAAGGATGTAGATTTGCTTGAGCGTGTACAGAGAAGAGCAACACGATTGGTGAGGGGAATGAAGGGATTCTCTTACCAAGAGAGGCTTAAGTTCTGCAAATTGCAGTGGCTGGAGACTAGGCACCTGCGCGGTGATCTGATTGAGGTCTATAAGGCCTTGAATGGGTTGAGCACGCTGAATTCTGATGGGATCCTTCCACTTGTTCAGATTACGAACCTACGGGGACATAAGTTCAAATTAAGAAAGGATAGATGTAGAATAGATGTGCGGAAATTTGCCTTTAGCCAGCGGGTGGTTAATTGCTGGAACAAACTTCCATCTGTCGTTGTGGAAGTTGATAGGTTAAATAAATTTAAGGAGGAACTGGACAGGCATTTGGAGGGAATGGTGTGATGATTTTTTTTTTTTTTTGGCTGATGCTGCATAAGCTCCTACACTTGCTTTCTTGCATCATGTGCCACTACTACTACTACTACTACTACCTTCTGTCTGACAATGATCGCCAGTATGGATTTCATCAGTGTCGATCCACTGGTGATATTCTGTCTTATGTTATCCATTTATGGACTAATTCAATGGGAAATTTTGGTGAAATACAAGCAGTTGCTCTTGACATCTCTAAGGCTTTCGATCGTGTTTGGCATAAAGGTCTTCTAAACAAGCTTTCCATCTTATGGTTTGCCAACTGTTTTGTGTAATTGTTTATCCAGTTTTCTCTCTGATTGCTCACTGAGGGTGATGGTAGATGGCTCTCTGTCTTCTAACTTTTCCACTAATGCTGGTGTACCCCATGGTTCAGTTCTTTCCCTACTCTTTTCCTCTTGTATATTTAATGACCTTCCATTTAATGGAAATCCTATCCATAATTTTGCCGATAATAGCACATTGCATTCCACTTTCCATTTTGAGAAACCTTGTCCTGCTCAATCAACTGGCGCCTCTGTAGCCAGGTGGGAAGGAGCAGCAGTGCGTAGCACACGCTTCTTGATTAGATCAGGGTTCGAGCTGTCACCACCAAATACGGAGGATGCGGAAAGGTCAGGGAATGACCACCGCATTCCCGGAGCAATATGGCCTTAGTTGCTAATGCTCCTAAAAACCAAATAACAAACAAACAAACAACTCAATCAACTTCAACTTCTCGAAAATCTGCTTCTAATTCCTTAAATGCCAATCTCCAGGTAATTCTCCAGTGGGGAAAAGACAACTTAGTTGATTTCAATCCTTGTAAAACTCAATCTTGTCTTATATCTCACAAAAAGGATTCTTCTGCTCCTATGCTTATCTTTGGTGACACTCCGATTTCTAGGCAAAATGATATATCTCTTTTGGGGATTACCCTGACTTCAAATCCCCCTTGGTACAAGCACATTTACAAATATTGCTTCCTCTGCATCTAAAAAATTTGGTTTTCTCTTTTGCTCTCGGTGTTACTTTTCTTCCAAACAGCTGTTCACTCTTTACAAATCTCAAATCCGCCCTACCATCGGATATTGTCTCCTCATCTGGGGCGGAGCCCCCAAAACCTCTCTCAGGCTTCTTGATTGAGTTCAAAAGAGGGCAGTTAGGTTAATTAATGATTCATCTCTAACAGAGTGTCTCCACTTGCTGTCTCATAGATGCAAGTAACTGCATGCCTCTTCTACAGATATTTCCATGGGCACTGTTCTTCTGAATTGACTTCTATAATTCCCGTTCTCTCTTTCAAAACAGTCTGAACATGTGCCGCCACCAGCCAACATCCACCTACTGTCCAACTTCAAACTCAAAGAACCAACTTTTGATCTCCCTCGTTTATTCGTTCAACTGCCATTTTCTGGAACAACCTTCCTTCATACGTATTTCCTGAAAATTACAGTCTACAGAAGTTCAAGTCCAATGTCAACAAATATCTTCTTTTGTCTTCTCAACCTCCAACCCAAGCACGATACTAAGTACTATAGGTTCTAATACCTCTCGTGTTTGGGGTTTACATAAAAAAAAATCAAATTCATTTGATCTTAGAATCTGTCATTCTGCAAAGTGATAAATGATGGTTGGTCTCAGGCAATGTGGATCCTGCAGATTAGGCTCTTTGTGTTTGTTCCAGTTTCCCCCCACCCATCTTTTTGAAGGAAAAAACTTGTTTTGTAGTAATCAAATAGCATGTCATTATTATTATCACTATTTATTTATTTACATATTCATTATTATTACATACTAAAATTTATCTTTCATGATTATTAATTTCCTTTCCTATGAATTTCAGGATTTCTTGTTTGATGAGAGTCTATTGTGAAGAGGCAAAGGTAATTAATTATATTGACATGTTATGTTGTTTTGCATAAAGAGATTTGGGATTGAAAATTTTTAACATTAGTAGAGGCATACGATGCAAGAAAGCAAGCTTATGCAGCATCAGCCAAAAAAAAAAACCAAAAATCTCCCATTTCATCCCTCCATTCATTCCAAATGCCTTTCCAGCTCAGCTTTAAATTTATTTAGGCTATCAATTTCCACAACAAAAGATGGAAGTCTGTTCCACCAATAAACCACCCACTGGCTAAAGGCAAACTTCCACACATCTATTCTACAACTGTCTTTCCTCAATTTGAATATATGCCCCCTCAGGTTCTTCATCTGAGCAAGAGGAAGAATCCCATCAGCATTCAGCTTGCTCAACCCATTCAAGGCCTTATACACCTCAATCAGATCACTTTGCAGGTGCCTACTCTCCAGATGCTGCAATTTGCAAAACTTAAGCCTTTCTTGGTAAGAGCACCCCTTTGTTCCCCTCACCGATCTTGTTGCCCTTCTTTGTACTCGTTCTAGCAACTCTACATCCTTTCTAAAATGAGGCCTCCAGACCTGTGCACAGTACTCTAGGTGTCGCTTGACCATTGCCTTGTACAACAGGATAATCACCTACCTATCCCTGCTAGCAAAATTCCTATATATCATTGACAAGACTTCACGACCTGCCCTGGCAGCCCCTCTGCACTGCCCAGCAAACTTCATATTTGACTGCACAATTACCCCCAGATCTTTTTCACCTTCCACTTCCCCGAGAGCAATAACTCAAGAGAAATGTACCACAAAGTTGGTACATTTCTCTTGGGTTATTGCTACCCATATGCAGTATTTGCATTTGTCAATGTTAAACTTCAGTTGCCACTTCTCAGCCCATTTGCCCAACTTGTCTAGATCCAGTTGGAGTAGCATACTGTCTTTACTGTTGTTAACAACCCTGCCACCCTTTGTATTATCTGCAAACTTGGACATTAATCATGATATACCTTCATCAATATCATTGATGAATACACAAAACAACAATAGGCCCAGCACCAAACCCTGGGGAACCCGCTGATACCATTTGTCCATGAAGAGCAGTGTCCATTGATTACCACTCAACCGTCCCTTTTTCCATTGTAACAACTTACCCTTAATGCCATACCTCTCCAATTTGTACAGCAATCTTCCATGTGCAACAGTATCAAAGCTTTCCTAAAATCCAAATATATGGTATCAAAATTATTTTTGGCATTCAGTTCCTTTGTGACCACACCATAGTAAAAAAGTAAAGTGCAGCCATTATCAACCCACTGCAGGATGGAAGCCTCCTCAACAATTCATGGTGAGGGAAATGGACCATAATCTGCCACGCTGGTCCAGTGCGGGTTGGCAGATCGATCGTATTCAGCAGTCAGGGGCTTGAACCCCGGTCTACTCAAAGAGCGTGTGCTACTGCACTCCCGCTCCTGCCCACTCAGCTATGGAGGCTACCATCACACCATAGTATCCAATCAAATTGGTCACACAAGACCTCCCTTTAACAAACCCATGCTGTGTCTTAACTATTACCGCAGTCTTGTCTAGATGATCCTGCAATGCTTCTTTAACCAGTGATGCCATTATTTTCCCCCAGAACAGAAGTTAAACTATCTATAGTTACTTGTGTCACCTTTTGAACCCCCTTTATGAATTGGTGATAGATTTGCACACCTCCAATCCATGGGGACCTCCCCTGAGTCCAAGGAAGCTCTCATAATTATAGCTAAGGGCTTGCCTACTTCCTTTGCTGCCTCCTTTAATATAACTGGATAGATCCCGTCCACCTCAGGTGCCTTTTTTATGTTTATCCTCAACAATTTCTCCTCCATTTTGCTCTCAGTTATTACAAAATCACTTAGCTCTCTGTTAGAGTTTGATAAATTTCTGGCATTCTCCTCATTGAATAATTCACGTGTGAATGTAAATGCAAAATAATCATTCAGTTTATCGGCTACCTGAGCATGATCATCAATAGTCAACCCATCTATGTTATTACCCTTTCGCAGAACATTTTTTTTCCGGAAAATGTGCCATAATTGATCGACTTTTTTATTTTACAGATTAAAAGTATGAATCATGTGAATACTCATATAGTTTTTTGTGTTTTTTTATTAATTTTTCTTAGAAAATACATGGGAGTAATTAACCCATTTGGGCTATCCTGAGTTATCTTGTGTATGCCAAAAAGTGTGCAAATTATACAGATTTTTTTAATAAATTAGCACTTGAGGTAAAAGAAAGGCACAGAAAAACTCATTACTCATTATTTAAATAAATTTAAAAAATCAAATGGAATGCACAAGCAGTAACCTCCCGCCACAAGCACCAAGTGTGAACTAACTACATTCTGACACATGGCCACTGCAAGTGGACAGGTGAGGTAAGCATCACTTATGGGCGGCAGTTCAAGAGGACGCCGAAATATTTTTTGATATTGTTTTTGTGAATTATTTTCGTGGGTTCAGTATTCTGCATTTAGGAAGGCAAATTATATTTTGCTTACTGGCGGCACAGGAACGCATGCTACTATTTTGACATTGCTGTACAATATAAATAAAATGAAAGCCAATCATCTGCTGCCAGGCGTAAGAAAATCCCGAGAAATCTCGGGATTTACCTGGCTAATGCAAAATTTGCCAGATAAATACCCGACAAAATGCATTTGTCCTAAATTTGGAGATATAATTGTATCCCGAGATATTTTGTGTAGTTTCAAATAACTTTTAAAACTAAAAACGAGATATCTCAGGATAATCCATGAAGGGGTTAAGTGGTCCAATCTGATTCGTTTCTTTCATTCTAGAGTTTACATAAGTAAAGAACTCTTTGCTGTTTTACTCCTCATTGAATAACTCATGTGTGAATGTAGATGCAAAATAATCATTCAGTTTATCAGCTACCTGAGCATGATCATCAATAGTCATGCTCAGGTTTAACTTCCCAGATATTGACTGGAACTTGTGGATTGGTCACTCACACACTAGTCAGACTTTTGTGGATTTATTGGATGATTGTTTTCTGCTGCAGCAGCATGTTCGAGAGGCAACCAGAGAAAGTAATACTCTTGATCTGGTTATCAGCAGTGATCATTCGTGTATTAAGAATTTGCAGATAAAGGAACCACTAGGTGGCAGTGATCACAGTGTACTGATGTTTTTTTTTTTTTTTTTTTGGTTTGGTAGTTGTTGGCGAATCGGCTTCTGTGGCCATATTGCACCTCCCAAGGTTTTTGCAGTACTTTGATCCAAGCCCGAGGTGGGAATCGAACCCGCGACCTTTGGGTTGCCGGGCAGGTACTTTACCCACTCGGCTAGCCCGGTCGGCTGTGTACTGATGTGGGATTTACTTAAAGATTTAGTTACCATCAGGGGTAAAGGAAAGGGTTTTTGCTTCTGTAAAGGTGAGTACAGTGGTCTCCGACAGTTTTTAAATTCTGTACAGTGGGATCAACTGACGATGTTACCAACAGTAAATTCTAAGTGGGAAGCATTCAAGGAATTAATCGTGGATGCTACTAAAAGTTTCATACCTATTAAGAAATATTGTTCAAGGTTTAGGCCTAAATGGTTATCAAATGAACTAATGAGACTCGTGACAGAGAAGAAAAATGCATGGGATGCATATAAATTATCAAGCGACTCAGAAGCCTATGGCAGATATAAGCTAGTCTGTAATCAGGTCACAAAGAAGATTAGGCAGGCGAAGGCAGATTACGAGAAATCCTTGGCAAAATATGCTAAGAAAAACAGCAAGGATTTCTTTACTTATATAAACTCTACAAGGAAGGGGATGAATCTGATTGGTCCACTTGACTTTGATGGTTCGACTGTTGATGATCCTGATCAGTTAGCAAACAAACTGAATGAGAATTTTGCATCTACATTCACACATGAGGAATTATTAAGGTTTGAAAATGGCAGAAGGTTATCAAATTGTAGCAGGATACTGAATGATTTTGTAATAACTGAAAGCAAAGTGGAGGAGAAATTGTTGAAGTTAAACATAAGAAAATCACCTGGGGTGTATGGGATCTATCCAGTTATATTAAAGGAGGCGCAAAGCAACTAAGCAAATCCTTAGTCATATTTTTGGCTGATGCTGCATAAGCTCATACACTTGCTTTCTTGCATCACATGCCACTACTACTACTATTATAAGAGATCCTTGGACTCAGGGGAGGTTCCCACGGACTGGAGATGTATCCCCAATTCACAAAGGGGGATCGAAGGGTGACACGAGTAATTACAGACCAGTTAGTTTAACTTCTGTTCCTGGTAAAATAATGGAGTCACTGGTTAAAGATGCATTGCAGAATCGTCTAGACAAGACTGCAGCAATAATTCAGACACAGCATGGGTTTGTTAAGGGAAAGTCTTCTCTGACAAACTTGATAGGATATTATGATGTGGTTACAAAGGAACTGGATGCAAAAAATAATTTTGATATAATATATTTGGATTTCAGGAAAGCTTTTGACACTGTTGCGCATGAAAGACTATTGTACAAATTGGAGCAGAATGGTATTAAGGGTAAGTTGCTACAATGGATAAAAGGATGGTTAAGTGGGAGAAGACAGAGGGTGGTAATCAATGGGTGCTGCTCTTCGTGGACTAATGTTATTAGTGGAGTCCCACAGGGTTCGGTGTTAGGTCCACTGTTGTTTTGTATATTTATCAATGATATTGATGAAGGTATATCAGGCTAAATGTCGAAGTTTGCAGATGATACAAAGGTTGGTAGGGTTGTTAATGACAGTAATGGCAGTGTGCTACTGCAACAGGATCTAGATAATTTGGGCAGATGGGCTAAAAAGTGGCAACTGAAGTTTAACCTTGACAAATGCAAAGTACTGCATATGGGTAGAAGTAACCCCAGAGAAACGTACCAACTGTGTGGTACTACGCTTAAGGTGGCAGAAAATGAAAAAGACCTGGGAGTAATTGTGCAGTCAGATATGAAGTTTTCTGAGCAATGCAGATAGGCTGCCAGGGCAGGTCATGGGGTTTTGTCAATGATATGTAGGAATTTTGCTAGCAGGGAGAAGGAGGTGATTGTCCCTCTGTATAAGGCAATGGTCAGGCCACGCCTTGAGTACTGCGTACAGGTCTGGAGGCCTCATTTTTGGAAGGATGTAGATTTACTTGAGCATGTACAGAGAAGGGCAACAAGATTGGTAAAGGGAATGAAGGGATCCTCTTACCAAGAGAGGCTTAAGTTCTGCAAATTTCAGTGGCTGGAGGCTAGGCACCTGCACGGTGATCTGATTGAGGTGTATAAGGTCTTGAATGGGTTGAGCACACTGAATTCTGATGGGATCCTTCCACTTGTTCAGATTACGAACCTAAGGGGGCATAAATTCAAATTAAGAAAAGACAGATGTAGAATAGATGTGCGAAATTTGCCTTTAGCCAGCGGGTGGTTAATTGCTGGAACAAACTTCCATCTGTCATTGTGGAAGTTGATAGATTGGATAAATTTAAAGAGGAACTGGACAGGTATTTGGAGGGAATGGTGTGATTTTTTTTTTTTTTTTTTGCTGATGCTGCATAAGCTCATACACTTGCTTTCTTGCATCACATGCCACTACTACTACTACTAGTCAACCCATCTATGTTAAGTGGTCCAATCTGATTCATCCCTTTCCTCTAGAGTTTACATAAATAAAGAATTCTTTGCTGTTTTTCTTTGCATCCTTTGCCAAAGATTTCTTGTAATCTGCCTTCACCTACCTAACCTCCTTTGTGACTTGATTACAGACAAGCTTATATCTGCCATAGGCTTCTGTGTCACCTGATAATTTATATGCATCCCATACATTTTTTTTCTCTGCCACGAGCTTCATTCATTAGGCGCCTCCATAGCCAGGTGGGAAGGAGCAGCAGTGCGTAGCACATGCTTCTTGATTAGACCGGGGTTCGAGCCCGTCACCACCAAATACGGAGGATGCGGAAAGGTTAGGGAATGACAACCGCATATCCCAGAGCAATATGGCCTTAGTTGCTAATGCTCCTAAAAACCAAATAACAAACAAACAATAACAAATGAGCTTCATTAATTCATGTGACATCCATTTAGGCCTAAACCTTGAACAGTATTTCTTAGTTGGAATGAAAAGCCTAGTAGCCTCCAAGATTAAGTCCCTCAAGGCTTCCCATTTAGAATTCAGCGTTGGTAACGTCATCAATTGATCCCACGGTACAGAATTTAAAAACTGTCTGAGACCCCTGTAGTCACCTTTACGAAATCACAAGCCCTTCCCTTCAGCCTTCATTGTAGTTGCATCTTTAAGTAATTTCCATATCAGTACATTGTGTGAATATGTGAATTTGCAGATAAAGAAACCACTGGGTGGTTTCTTTATCTGCAAATTCTTAATGCATGAATAATCACTGCTGATAATCAGATCAAGAATATTACACCCTCTGGTTGCCTCTCAAACATGCTGCTGTAGAAAACAGTCATCCAATAAATCCAAAAACGTCTTGCTAGTGTGCAAGTGACCAATCCACAATTTTCAGTCAATATCTGGAAAATTAAAAGTTAAAAAAATGGAAAGTTAAAATTGTTCAGGTATTTAATAATTCATATATGTACTGAGTGGCTGCTTTATTAAGTATACTCCTAATAGCATCATACCTTTTATATGAATTAACGTGAGGTACGACAAGTTGAGAATTCTGCAATTCCTCTTTGGTTATCACTGTTTTACTGGGTTGTTATTTGGCTGTGGCCTTTCTGTTACCCTTCACAAATCTTGTTAATCTCCATTGGCCCTTTAGCATCAAAGAGTTATTTCCAACCACAGGATTGCTATTAACTGAATGTTATATGGCTACTGGTCCAATCAGGATGCTGAGGTTTTTCACATACGGTTTTATGTGAAAACCTGCAGAGTTTTCAGTTTTTCAGAGTTTTTGAATGTCGCATAGTTGTTGTGCCATACTGATACATTTGTGACAACTACTATGTCACTTTCAAAATCATTGATATCTTTCTGCTTTCCTGTTTTGCACTGAATTGCACACTCAGCATTTCTGTGTGTCCACCTATCTGCTTTATATGACATTAGCATTAGCATTAGTAGAGGCATTTGATGCAAGAAAGCAAGCTTATGCAGCATCAGCCAAAAAAAAAAAAAAAAAAAACCCACTTCCACTTCACCCCTCTGTTCGTTCAAAATACCTGTCCAGCTGAGCCTTAAACTTATTTAGGCTATCAATCTCCACCACAAGGGATGGCAGTCTGTTCCACCAACCAACCACCCGCTGGCTAAAGGCAAATTTCCGCACGTCTATCCTACATCAGTCTTTCCTCAATTTGAATTTATGCCCTCTCAGGTGATTTTTCTGAGCTAGAGGAAGAATCCCATCAGCATTGAGCATGCTTAAACCATTCAAGGCTTTATACACCTCTATCATATCACCTCGCTGGTGCCTAGTCGCCAGACACTGTAATTTGCAAAACTTAAGCCTTTCTTCGTAAGAGCACCCCTTTGTTCCATTCACTAATCTCGTTGCCCTTCTCTGTACTCGTTCCAGCAGCTCTACATCCTTCTTAAAATGAGGCCTCCAGACCTGTATACAGTACTCTAGGTGTGGCCTGACCATTGCCTTATACAATGGAATAATCACCTCCTTATCCCTGCTGGAAAAATTCCTGTATATCATTGACAATACTCCATGAGCTACTCTTGCAGCCCGTCTGCACTGCTCAGAGAACTTCATATCTGCCTGCACAACCACCCCCAAGTCCCTTTCATTCTCTACCACTGTCAGTGTAGTACCACAGAGTTGATACGTTGCTCTGGGGTTGCTGTTTCCCATGTGTAGTACTTTACATTTGTCAATTAAACTTCATTTGCCACCTCTCAGCCCATCTGCTCAACCTTTCCAGATCCTGTTGCAGCAGCATAGTGTCAGTAGTGTCCTTGACAACCCTGCCAACCTTTGTATCATCTGCAAACTTGGACATTAAGCTTGATATACCATCATCAATATCATTTATAAATACAGAAAACAATAATGGACCCAACACTGAGCCCTGAGGGACTCCACTAATAACATTAGTCCACGATGAGCAGTGTCCATTGATTACCACTCTCTGTCTTCTCCCCCTCAACACCCCTTTATCCATAGCAGCAATTTGCCTCCAATGTCACACTGCTCCAATTTGTGTAGCAGTCTTCCATGTGCAACAGTATCAAAAGCCTTTCTAAGATCCAAGTATATAATATCAAAGTTATTCCCTGCATCCAGTTCTTTTGTGACTGCATCATAGTATCCAATCAAGTTGGTCAGGCAAGACTTCCCCTTAACAAAACCATGCTGTGTCTGAGCTATAACTGAAGTCTTGTCTAAATGATCCTGCAGTGCTTCTTTAACCAGTGCCTCCATTAATTTTCCTAGAACAGAAGTTAAGCTCACAGGTCTATAATTACTTGTGTCAGCCTTTGATCCTCCTTTGTGAATTGGGGTCACATTTGCACATTTCCAGTCTATGGGTACCTCCCCTGAGTCCAAGGAAGCTCTCATAATTATGGCTAAGGGTTTGCTTACTTCCTTTGCTGCCTCCTTTAATATAACTGGATAGATCCCATCCACCCCGGGTGCCTTTCTTGTGTTTATCTTCAACAGTTTCTCCTCCACTTTACTCCCAGTTATTTCAAGATTCTGTAGCTTACTGCTAGAGTTGAATACACCTCTGGCATTCCCCTTGCTGAATAACTCCTCATGTGTGAATGTCGATGCAAAATATTCATTTAGTTTGTTAGCTACCTGAGCAGGATCATCAACAGTTGACCTATCAATATCAAGTGGACCAATCTGATTCATCCCCTTCCTTCTAGAGTTTACATAAGTAAAGAACTCTTTGCTGTTTTTCTTTGCATCCCTTGCCAAGGATTTCTCGTAATCTGCCTTCGCCTGCCTAACCTCCTTTGTAACTTGGTTGCATATCAACTTGTATCTGTCATAGGCTTCTGTGTCGTGTTAATTTGTAAGTATCCCATGCATTTTTCTTCTCTGCCATATGCCTCATTAGTTCATCTGACATCCATTTTGGCCTAAACCTTGAACAATATTTCTTAGTTGGTATGTAAAGCCTAGTAGCTTCCAAGATAAGTTCTTTGAATGCTTCCCATTTTGAATTTGCTGTTGGTAACATCATCAGTTGGTCCCACTGTATAGAATTTAAATACTGTCTCAGTCCATCGTAGTCGCCTTTACGGAAGCAATAACCCTTCCCTTTACCCCTAATGGTAGTTACCTCTTTGAGTAAATCCCACTTCAGCACACTGTGATCACTGCCACCTAGTGGTTCATTTATCTGCAGATTCTTAATGCATGAAGAATCACTGCTGATAATCAAATCAAGAGTATTACTCCCTCTAGTTGCCTCCCGAACATGCTGATGTAGAAAACAATCATCCAATAAATCCACAAAAGCCCTGCTAGTGTGTGAGTAACCAGCCCCCAAATTCCAGTCTATATCTGGGAAATTAAAATCTCCCATTATAAGACTCTCTGATTTACTGGCCCACTCTATTTCCCTGTACAGTTCCTTATTATACTCATCAGAGTCATTAGGCCTATAGCACACTCCTAGCCTATAGCACACTCCTACTCTCAATTTTGATCTCCCAATGCTTATGTCACACCAAACTGACTCAACACTGCACTGTCCGGCGATGTCGACTGGCTTCACTTCCTTGGTTTTTATGTGTTTCTTAACTAATAGCATAACCCCTCCCCCCTTCCTATCCTGTCTATCCTTTCTGTAGACATTATACTCCTCAAATTGCAGTTCTGCATCCCTTATATCTGTGTGACACCACGTCTCTGATATCCCAACAATATCTGCCTTTGATGTTTTGAGCAATACCTCAAATTCATCAAATTTATTTACTAAACTCCTAGCATTGGTGTACACGCAAGTATACCTGCACCTGTTTCTATTCTTAGCTACCCTAACACAACCCATGTGTTTACTTGTACCGCAATGGCTCCCAGCAGTCTCTGAAATACCATGCATCTTGTTTTTCAGGCTTCTGCTCATTCTAATAGAAGCAGTGCAAGAATCTCTTTCACCTCTGCCAGTGGCTACTGTCAATCTATTGGTCTTTGTCTCCCCCCCAAGCTAGCAGTTTTCCGACCCACCTAACACTGCCTCGATAGCATCAGCAAATATTCTTGCACCCTTTCTATTTAAGTGTATCCCATCCCTGTAGAAGCAATCTCTCCTGTTAACAAGTACAGTCCAGGCTGAAAAAAATTCTACCCCTTGAGCCTTGCACAATCTTTCCAGGGCCGAATTGATCGACAAGGCTCTCATCATATACTCCCTCCTATCGTGTCTGGGCAGAATTGCAGACACTTTCAAATTCAACCCTAATTCTCGGCTTTTGTTCAACAGTGACCTGTACTTGTTAAGTAATTCTGCCGGTCTCCTGCTCTTAATATTATTAGTGCCAACGTGTACAACTATATCACCTTTTGTGCCCTTAAAAGATGATATTCGCTCTACAACGTCATCAACCTTTGCCCCTGGCAGACATACCCTGGTCCTGTTCCACCTATCTTTTTTACAAAGCATGTTCCCCGTTTCCCTGACAATAGAGTCACCAACAACTACTAGTTCCTTCGGGACCAGCGCATTCTGCCTTGGGGGTTGTCTCTGTGTCACGCGATGCCCAAGTGCAAGCTCTGGCGTTGATGTGGGCAGCTGAGAGCTTGATGGGCCCCTCAATTTAGTTTCTTCGAGGGCATCCACCCTGTCCTTCAAGCTCTCATATAGGCCCACAAGAACGCCGAGTTGTTGCCTGATATCGATACACTCCTTGCATCGCGCACACACAAAGACATCCCCCTTGTCAGTATCATGTCCCGTACCCGATTGCTCTGCAAACATCAAGCAAACAGTGCATCTTATAAGGCTGTGAGTCAGAGGACAACTGCCCCCCTCAGTTCTGCTCTGAGCCACAGCGCTTCCATTAGCTTGAGCCTTTTGCTTTGCTGCTCTGGTCTGAGTCATGATTCTATTAATTTATTAATTAATTATAATTAATTATGTTATGTTATTAATTATGTTAAATATAATTAATTATATTACGTTTGTAATCTAAGTCGTTATATGTATTTATTTGAACGTACAATTTAACTGCTAACGAAGTTCAACTAACGCTATCTAGTACGGCATATAACTATCGTATCACAATGGCGGGAAATTTACGAACGGTAACGGAGTTGAAACACGTGGAAACCTTTACCGATACTTTTATGCAATTACAAGGCCGAGTAAAGAATAAATACACCAAGTTAATCAGAAAATCACAAAATAATGTTATACTACTAAATTTAAATCAAAAGTTTTAGAAAAACAATATATAATTTCAAATCAATAAATAAGAAAAATCCACTTAGCGGCTTGGAACACGACCGTCTCTAGTACCGTCTCTAGTAACACGACCGTCTCTTTGTATGTATAAGTTCATTATACATGGCACAAACACATGTATTACTGAAGGAATGCTCCATTTCATGAAAAAGTAGCTGTATAAAAATACTCAGCTACTTTTTTTCAGATATAATTGTAGATGAAATGTTTGTAATAGTAATAGTATTTGCCATATAATGCAAGGAAGCCACAGGCTTTTGCTGTACTGGCAAAAAAAAAGAAAATAAAAAAAAAGTAGATAAGAAAACAAATTTATATGCTTCCCTCCTCACACAGGTAAGTATTCAGTTGACTTTTGAATTTATTCAAACTGTCAGTCTCAACTACCCGTGAGGGCAACTTGTTCCAGCTATCAACGGCTCACTGGCTAAAAGAAAACTTCCTACAATCTAATCTAAACCTCAAGTGCTGTAATTTAAATTTATGACCTGTAGTTTTGGAATTCTTTATAAGTGAGAATTCCACCTTCATTCACTTTACTAATCCCTTATAAACCTGAATTAGGTCACCTCTGAGGTGCCTGGAGGCAGTTGTGCTATGGTTTGGGGGTTGTTTTAGTAGCACACCTGGATCTTCTGATCACTGTTAATCAACGGCTCAGTGGAAACACCTATCTTTCTATTGTCCACCAACCAAGCATACTCCATGATGACATTGTATCCAGGTGGCTGTCAACAAGACAGCACATCATGCCACAAGCCTTGGCAGGTTGCTGATTGGTTTCAAAAACAGTGAATTTTCTGTACTCCCAGTTCACCCCAACTCACTTAAGCATGTTTGGGACATACTGGAAGATGACGTTCATTGGTACGATCATCCTCCTGACAGTGCGCAGGCATTACTGGACACATTGCGCATTATGGCCTTAGCTGCCAATGCGCCATTAAAAACCAAACCAAACTGGACACATTATGCAATACATAGGTAGCACTACCATAGGCCTCCCTGCTGTACCTTGTTGAGTCCATGCTAAGATGTGTATGGGCTGTATTACAGGCAAAAGGTTGCCCCACGAGGTTTTAAGTTAGGTGTTGCTAATGAAAGCCAACTCAGTGTAAATAGGTCTTTATAAAGTGTAGCCATCATTGCTGATATAACTTGAACTAAATTTGCTGATATTTTAAATTTAATAATAAGTTGTAGAAATGCAGTGGATTCCGGTTATTTGGGCCACTGGTTAATCGGGGCAGCCATTTATTTGGGGCAAATCTTAAAAAACAGAAACCAATCGAGAAAATAGCCATAGTTTACTTTGCTTAATTGGGACAGCATGCCGTTTAATCGGGGCAGGAGACCGCAGCACTGGAGATTAACTCTACAATTGTCTCCGACGGTACCACGTGGTTCGGTAGAAATTCTGGAGGTCACAACCATAAAACAATAAAAACAATTAGCAGCCACCTGTTTATTGGGCTTTTCTGTTAGTGAAAGTTATCATAAACGGACAGTAAACTCGATCTTACTGAATTCGCGATAATACCAACAGCTGGAATTCTGTGGGTTATTATGGTGAAATGTGTTTTCACTTTCATGAAATCTTCAATCATATAAAAAAATTACTTTTCAGATCTTCTCTTCATTCCTATTTTTAAAGCTTTGTAACTCGTTACTCCATTCTCACTTGCGCGTATTGTGTTCTTTGTTATTGATTGCTTATCTTTTTACTGTTTTAAATTTTAACCCCCACCCACAAATGTCAGTGAACAGAAATGTCAACTAGTTAGTATACGTATTAATTATTCTGATTATCACGCATATTCTTCCGATTTTCATGTATCATTTAATTTTTTAATTGGTAAGGTAATAAAGGGTAAATTTATGCTTAATATATCTTTGCTTTTATAGCCTGTGGATAATATTCCTCCTGTTTTCGCTAATTAGAATCGCTGTTTAATAGAATTAAAATTCAATTCACAAACGTGATCACAATGACCGGCGCTTACTGCACATCGTATAGTGAACGGTACTTTACTATGTTGAGTTCGTCGTAACGTGATTTGATTGTACAGTGACAGCCTTCTAATTAGTCTATTAAAATAAGTAACATTAGTCTTCTTCTTAGTTTAAGCATTACTTATTCGAAGTAGTGCAATACCATGGCAACTCGTTGTGAAGGTATTCGTAATATGAGATATAACTTAAAACGATGCCGTTTCACTAATATTCTGATTTATTCAGATATAGCTATGTATTTCTGATGCGCTTGCACTATATTTATACATAGTCTAGACTCTTTCATAGCTTGAGGCTTATGCCCTAAACGCTTTAGAGTTGTATGGTGAACCAATTGTAAGGGGGGGGGAGTACGTTGTATTTTTAACTATTTACGTGAAACTTCGGATAATTGGGGCAGTCGCTTAATCAGGCCAAAATGCACTAGTCCCGATGTGTCTCAAATAACCGGAATGGACTGTATTTCTTATCTGTTCTGTTAGAACTAAGACTATTAGGCAGTGATATCTGCAAATTGCATGTATTCTTGGTTAGATGGACAGAAAGCAAAGAAAGATCCATGGTTACTACAGGCATTTAACTTAATTATGGGCATCTGTAAGATTAATTTGTTAAGTTTCTGATTTAAACTTCTTGTTACTTGTTTGTGTTTTGAAATAAGATTTATAATTATACAAAAGGTGTTGTTTAGAATTCTTGCAATATGATATTTAAAGTTTAAATTTCATTTTGCATATTTTGACATTGTTTTCAGCAATATGGTGATAAAACTATGAATTCCAATTCTAAGGTACGTCACATCACTGTTCTTCTCAATCCATCTGCTAGGGAAGGGTAAGTTGAGATTACTTTTAACTTTTTGTGATTATATATATAAATGTTATTGTTTTCATTTTTAGCTCTCTCTTGCAGGGTAACATAAAAAAAATTTTATCTGTGACCCATTACTCTGAATTGTGCAATTCAGAGTGATGGGAGAGTAACATAGAAATGCAGAGTAATTCAAAGTAATATAAAAAATTAATGAGAACTGTTCATTATTGAAACAGATAAAGCAAACCAGAAAAGCTTATTAATAAATTACTATTGTGGATTATTGCAGACACAGAGCAAAATGGAGACAGAATAAATAATGACAAGTTTAATATTAATTGGAAAACATACATATATTAAATTAGATACATTGCATGTATCTAATTTGATGTCTGCAATAATCCACAATAGTAATAATGAATCCAGAGCACATAGGCCTCTTTAATCTTATTAAAAAAGTTTAACATTGGTGATTGTATGGCATTTTGTAAAGGAAACAGGATAAATGTAGATGAATGTTGATTTACAAATTGCACAATTCCTTGCAGCTAGCTATGATTGCTGTCTTTTCATACCATGAGATTTGGTTTTTTTTTCTATTTCCTTAAACTTTTTTGCATATTCAATGTTAAAAATTTTCAAAACTAAGGCTATTAGGCAGTGATATAACATAAACATTGAATGGGCTTACCTATTATAGTTTCTTTATAGATATCTTAAAATTCAAACCTCATAGCTTTGCAAATCATGTTGACTCATATTTGTTCATGGAACTGTGGTATAAATTTTCTTTTTATAAAACCTAATTACAAATAACCCTCGTATAACACAGTAGTTATGTTCCTATAAAATGTCATGTTGTGCAAAACCTTGTTATACAGGACTAAGAAAAAGTACAAAAAGGGGGGTTACATACCAAAAGCCAAATAAAAATATACACTATTTCATTAACAGAATGTTAACAAAAATACACCATTCTAGATTTCTTGTATCTTCTGCTCTCTTTAAAAAATCAGTAATCTGGGTTTGTTTGATAAATCTTTGTGAATTTCATCATATGGAACTAAGCATTTTTGTAGCTCCCTTTTGAACTCCTTTCATTCAAGAATCTGCATTCGAAAAATAAGATTCTAATTGCTCGGCTAACTTTATGCCTTCCCATATTTTTTAGTGTAAAATTTGGAAGTTCAGAATTTTCATCTGCGCTATCATCCTCTGAATTGATTTGATTTTACCTCTGATGCCACTTCCACCAAATTCGTTCGCAGCCTCTTTTTCTACCGGCAATTCTTGAATGCCTTCAGTAATCATATCTTTTTTTTATTTTTTTAGGAGCATTGGCGACTAAGGCCATGTTACTCTGTGTTTATTGTCTATTAATTGCATGTGTCCTGAGGTTGATTTTCTGTTTTGCTGGACGAAAAAACTTGAGTTTCAGGGAGAAAAAACCATGCTACCCTCGCACGACTAACTCAGCCATGTGAAAAATAACCATAAAAATTCCTCCCATCATCGATGGGTTTCAAACTCACGTCTTTTCCACTCTGTGTGGAGTGGAGGGCGAATCTGTCAACCGTGCTACCCATGAGGGCTTCAGTAGTCATATCATCAAAACCTTCCCCTCCTACCGACATAGCAAGTTCTACTCTGGCTGTACATTTTTCCACATGCATTTAATGTTGAGAGTTTTGCTTCTTTCAATGATAAAGCTACAATTCTGATACAGTCCACAATTGAGAAATGTTTCCATGCTTCCATTACTTCAATAGATTCGGAATCAGTTTTTTCCAAAATCCATTGTAACAATTTTCTGATGTAATTAGATTTAAATGTGGATATAATGCCTTGATCTAATGGTTGAATGAAAGAAGTTGTATTAACCTAGTACAACTGTAGTGGTAGGAACATAACTTCAACGTTTCGATGACTTAAATCTTTTGGATGGCCTGGTGTGCTATCCAGTAGTAATAAAACTTTGAAATCTAGATTTTTTCACAAGTTCAATAGTACGGAACGTAACATAGGGATTTCCCAACAAAATAAAATACAGAGATTTCTCAGTAATTTTTTTTTGACTAGTGAGTCAACAGCAGGATTCAAAAACTGTGGAAATGTTGAAAAATTACATCCAACATAATAGCAGGGTTTCCCTGCACAAAAGCTGAAAAATACCGTTATACGAGGTTTACCGAACTTCTCTAAATGTGTTATATAAGTACCGTGTTGTGCGAGGATTTCTGCAATTTATCAATCGTGTTAGAGCGAAACTGTGTTGTAGAAGTACTGTTATATGGGGGTTGCCTGTATTATTATTATTTTTTATGAAAATACCAAACATGAGCGGTATTAGAACCTATGGTACTTAGTACCATGCGTGGTTTGGAGGTTAAGAAGACGAAAGAAGATCTTTGTTGACATTAAACTTGAACTTCTGTAGATTGTAAATTTCAGGGAATATGTATGAAGGAAGGTTGTTCCAGAAAACAGAATTGAATAAATAAACGAGGAAGAAGAAAAGTTGGTTCCGCGAGTTTGAATTTGGACAGTAAGTGGATGTTGGCTGGCGGTGGCACATGTTCAGACTGTTTTGAAAGAGAGAGCGGGAATTATAGAAACCAATTCAGAAGAACAGTACCTGCGGAAGCATCTATAGAAAAGGCATGCAGCAGAAACAGAACATCTGTGAAACAGAGTGGAAAGATTCTGTTAGAGATGAGTTATTAATTAACCTAACTGCTCTCTTTTGAATGGAATCTAGAAGCCTGAGAGAAGTTTTGGGGACACCACACCATGTGGGAATAATATTCCATGGTAGGACAAATTTGTGATTTGTACAGAGTGAACAGTTGTTCGGAAGAAAAGTAATGCTGGGAGCAAAAAAGAAAACCCAGTTTTTTAGAAGCAGAGGAAACAATATTTGTAATGTGCTTATGCCATTATGCCAAGAGAGATTAGAAATCAGGGTAACCTCCAACAGTGATATATGATCTTGCCTAGAAATTGGAGTGTCATCAAAGATAAGCATAGGAGCAGAAGAATCCTTTTTGTGAGATATAAGACACGACTGAGTTTTAAAGGATTGAAATCAAATAAGTTGTCTTTGCCCTGCTGGAAAATTACCTGGAGATCGGCATTTAAGGAATCGGTAGCGAATATTCAAGAAGTTGAAGCTGTTTGAACAAAGCAGGGTTTCTCAAACTGAAAGGTGGAATGTGGTGTGCTATCATCAGCAAAACTATGGATCTATGGATAGGATTTCAGGTCAATGGAAGAAGGTTGTTAATATACAAGAGGAAAAGAGTGGGAGAAAGAACTGAACCATGGAGAACACCAGCATTAGTGGAGAAGTTAGAAGACAGAGCCATCTACCATCACCTGCAGTGAGCGGTCAGAGAGAAAACTGGATACCCAATTACAAAAAACATTTGGCAAACCATAAGATGGAAGCTTATTTAGAAGACCTTTATGGCAAAAATGATCAAAGGGCTTTGAAATATCAAGGGCAACTGCTGTGTTTCGCTATGCTGTGTTCAAGTATGGAGACTGCACCTAAAAAAAAAAAGATATTGTTCTTCTAGAAAAGGTTCAAAGACAGGTAACTTGTGGTGAGACTGGCAAAAGGGCATCCATATGAGGAATCATTTTGAATATGTGTGTTGCTGAGCTTGGAAACTAGGCACCTTAGAGGAGACTTGATTGAGATGTTTAAGGCTCTGAGAAGCATAAGCAAAATGAATAAGCCATAATTTCAAGTTACAGGGGGAGTTGTTTAGACTGGATTGCAGGAAGTTTTATTTTAGCCAGCGAGTTATAAATTACTGGAATAAGTTACCTACATGGGTGGTAGAGGCTGACAATCGGGGGAAATTCTAAGGAGAAATGCATAGGTTGTCCATTTCCTTTTCTCTTATTAATTTTGATTATTATTTATTTTTTAAAATTTTCTTCTTATTATTATTAATTTGTTTTTATTCTTATTGTTTTATTTTATGTATTTTTTGTTATTTTATTTTATTATTATTTATTTATTATTATTTTTTTTGGCTGGTGCAGCATAAGCCAAGGCTCCCTTGCACCATGTGGCCATTACTAAATACCAAACTTTTTCTTTGAATTTGTCTGTAGCTGAGTAAAAAAAGCTGGAATATCACCAGTGGATCGACATTGACGGAATTCCTACTGGCGATCTTTGATCAGATGGAAGGTTTCTAGATAGTTTTAAGAGTTGGTGGTTAATTGATTTCTCCATTACTTTAGAAAGATTGGAAGTAATTGCGATGGGACAATAATAGAATGGGAAGGATTTGTCATCCTTTTTAGGAACTAGCTGGATATGAGCTAATTTCCAAACAGAAGGAAAAACGCCTTTGTAATAAGAAAGTGAAAAAAGGCAACACAGAACAGGAGTAATTTCAGGAGAACAGGTTTTGAGAACATGTGGAGAAATACCATCAGGATGCCGCCTACGTAGCCAGGTGGGCAGGAGCAGCAGTGTGTAGCACATGCTCCTTGATTAGACCGGCGTTCGAGCCCGTTCCCACCAAATACGGAGGATGCGGAAAGGTCAGGGAATGACCATTGCATATCCCCGGAGCAATATGGCCTTAGTTGCTAATGCTCCTAAAAACCAAATAACAAACAACAAACCATCAGGACCTGGAGCTTTCTTAGCATCAAGATTTGTCAAAATCTTTCTGACATCCATCTGATGGAAGACCACAGGAGGCATTGAATGGAGCATATTGTGAATGGTGAGAGGTGTTTTACCAAGATCATTAATACATGAGTTGGAAGAAAAATGGGATGCTAGCAGGTCAGCTTTATCCTTGGCTGAAGTGACAACAGAACCATCTGTTGGCAAACCATTTTGACAGAGGTGGGAGCAGATGGGCAAAAGTTGCAGCCAAAAGCTTTAGCAAGAGATCAGAATGCTTGGCTACCATTAGGGCAAGAAGCAAGTTTTCTACTCTTAGCCTGCTAAAAATCTAGTTTGAACTGATTAATAACTGCTTTACAATTGTTGCGAGCTTTGGTGTAGGCAGAAAATGAAACTGAAGAATTGGAAACAAGCCAATTATGATATGAAACATTCTTCTCTTGAACAGCCTTAGCATATTTATTGGAAAACCAAGATTTAGATAAAGGACGAGATTTTAAAGTGGAGTGTGGAATAAAGGATTCCATTCCTGCGAGAATAATTTCACTGACACGATCTGAGCAAACGTTGACATCAGAAGTTTTGAAACTGTAATCTGTCCAAGGAAAAGAAGAAAAGAAATCTCGCAGGTCATTCCATTTTGCATTCTTGTAATGCCAAACAATACAAGGTTAGGAATAGCCATGAGATAAAGGCTCCATTGGAGAAGAGACAATCACCAAGTTGTGATCCGAGGTGCCTAAAGGACCTCTCACTTCAACTGTGTACTTAGAAGGGTTGTTTGTGAGAAAAAGATCAAGCGTGTTCGCTGTATGGTTAGGATTGTCCGGTATTCTTTTAGGTAAATGAACAATCTGTGCAAGGTCATTAGTATTGAGTGCGTTGTACTGGGAATGGTGGGTGGTGGTTTACCAAGATCTTCAATACACAAGTTAGTAGAAAAATAGAATGCTAGCAGGCCAGCTTCATCCTTGGCTGAAGTGGCAATAAAACCGTCTGGTTTTGACAGAGGTAGGAACAGCGATGAGCAGAAATTGAGGCTGATAGCGTTGGCAAGAGACCAGAATGCTTGGCTACCATTTGGACAAGTAGTATTCTAATCTTAGCCTGTTTGAAATGTAGTTTGGACTGATTTATTAACTAATTTAAAATTGTTGCAAGCTTTGATGTATGCAGAAAATGAAACTTAAGATTTGGAAACGAACCAGTTATGATATGCAACTCTTGAACAGTTTTAGCACATTTATTGGAAAACCAAGGGTTAGATAAAGGATGATATTTTACAAAATTTTATAAAGGACGAGAATTATATTTCTCTACAGTAAACAAACTACTATTTTAAATGTGCACATAAATAACCATTTCCAAATTTCATTTTTCTAAACTTTTACTTTTTTTTGCACATAGTTAAAAAATACAGAAAAAGTACTTCTGTTTCCTGTATGGATTGATGCTTCTATTTTTTTCGAATTCCATTGATGTAAATTGAATTATGTAAATTTCTTCTTTCCTCAATTTCTTACTTCCATTATGTAAATTGAATTTGCATTATTAACAGTTGTTTTAAATCTAGCATTGCTCATTACTCGTATAAGGGACGGTGCCACTTATGGAGTAGTACCAAATCTTGAGTTCTGTTTCCATTTCCACACGGTATAAATCAGTAGTTATGTGAATTTGCTTTGACATATGCCTTGATTTTTAAAGTTCTTTTAATAAATCTAAACAATTGTATGGTTTATGCAGTATATAATAACATTGCAGATTATTACATTAGCATTAGTTGAGGCATATGATGCAAGAAAGCAAGCTTATACAGCATCAGCCAAAAAAAAAAACTCCCATTTTGCTCTTCGGTCACTCCAAATGTTTGTCTAGTTCAGCCTTAAATTTATTTAAGGTATCAACTTCCACAACAACAGATGGAAGTCTGTTCCACAATCAACTACCCGCAGGCTAAAGGCAAACTTCCACATATCTATTCTACAGCTTTCTTTCCTCAATTTGAATCTATGCCCCCTCAGGTTCTTAATCTGAGCAAGCGGAAGTATCCTGTCAGCATTGAGCCTGCTCAAATCATTTGAGGCTTATACACATCAATCAGATCACTTCGCAGGTTCCTAGTCTCCATATGCTGCAACTTGCAGAACTTAAGTCTTTCTTCATAAGCACACACCCCTTTGTTCCTCTCATCAATCATGTTGCCCTTTTCTAACAACTCTACATCCTTCCTAAAATGAGGCCTCCAGAATTGTGTGCAGTAGTAGTAGTAGTGGTGGTGGCAGCAGCAGCAGCATGTGATGCAAAAAAGCAAGTATATGAGCTTATGCAGCATCAGCCAATCCCAAAACAATCCCTTAAATTTATTTAACCTATCAACTTCCACAACAACAGATGGAAGTTTGTTCCAGCAATTAACCACCCGCTGGCTAAAGGGAAATTTCCACACATCTATTCTACATCTGTCCTTCCTCATTTTCAATTTATGCCCCCTTAGGTTCATAATCTGAACAAGTGGAAGAATCCCATCAGAATTCAGTGTGCTCAACCCACTCAAGGCCTTATACACCTCAATCAGATCACCGCGCAGGTGCCTAGTCTCCAGCTGCTGCAATTTGCAGAACTTAAGCCTCTCCTGGTAAGAAGATCCCTTCACCAATCTTGTTGCCCTTCTCTGTACACGCTCAAGTAAATCTACACTTAACATAGATGGGTTGACTAGTAGTAGTAGTAGTGGCATGTGATGCAAGAAAGCAAGTGTATGAGCTTATGCAGCATCAGCCAAAAAAAAAAAAAAAAAAAAAAAAAACATACCATTCCCTCCAAATGCCTGTCCAGTTCTCTTTAAATTTATCCAATCTATCAACTTCCACAACGACAGATGGAAGTTTGTTCCAGCAATTAACCACCCGCTGGCTAAAGGCAAATTTCCGCACATCTATTCTACATCTGTCTTTTCTTAATTTGAATTTATGCCCCCTTAGGTTCGTAATCTGAACAAGTGGAAGGATCCCATCAGAATTCAGTGTGCTCAACCCATTCAAGACCTTATACACCTCAATCAGATCACCGTGCAGGTGCCTAGCCTCCAGCCACTGCAATTTGCAGAACTTAAGCCTCTCTTGGTAAGAGGATCCCTTCATTCCCCTCGCCCATCTTGTTGCCCTTCTCTGGATGAGATTTTACAAAACATGCTCAAGCAAATCTACATCCTTCCTAAAATGAGGCCTCCAGACCTGCACGCAGTACTCAAGGCATGGCCTGACCATTGCCTTATACAGAGGGACAATCACCTCCTTTTTCTCTGCTAGCAAAATTCCTGTATATCATTAACAACACCCCATGACCTGGCCCTGGCAGCCTGTCTGCATTGCTCATAAAACTTCATATCTGATTGCACAATTACTCCCAGGTCTTTCATTTTCTACCACCTTAAGGTGGTAGAAAATGAAAGTACTCAAGGTGTGGCCTGACCATTGCCTTATACAAAGGGATAATTATAAATAAGTAGTATTTTAAATTATGTATTCTCCCAATTTTAGTCAGATATTTTTGAGATCTGTCCATTGGGAGCATTAAAAATAATCATACACCAGAAGTCCATTAGTATAGATATAATTGTGAAAAATTTGTATTTTTTTTAAAAAATGGAATTGTGCAGCAGGGTGCTGATAGTGACACCTCTTTCTTGATCAACAAGTGTAATTTGAGGGGGAATGCATTGGTATTTTATATACCATTTGATATCATTAAAAAAAAGAATAAAGCAATTTTAAGTAAAGGAGATTGTTTGTATTTTATTATTACTTCAGTTTAAAATTTTGAATTAAAGCAGTTATACAACTTTTTAAATTCAGAATGTTTTTTTCCAAATATTGGAAAAATCTCCAACTTTTACTCAATCATGAAATCTTCTATCTGATTAATGATTGCTAATGATGATTCCATCAGTGTTGATTAACTGGAATGACTTATGTTACTCATCTTTGGATACATTTCATGGAAATAGTTCAGTTTTATCTCATTGACTGCATACTTATGTGATAGTAGATGACTCTTTGTCTTCTAATGCTGGAGTTATCCAAGGTTTTGTTCTTTTATCAACTCTTTTATTCTTTTTATTAATGAATAGCTGCTGTTGGATAAGGTCATTAATAAACAGTAGAAAATCCTATCCAAGTAAGTTGGCGAAGAAAAGTTAGTTACTTTCAATCTTAAAACACAGTCCTGTCTTATTTCTTCCAAAACTGCTGCTTCTACATTCATCTTCAACATTCAGATTGCTTCCTCTGCATCACAAATAAAACTGTTTTCTCTAAATTTAATTCTCAGCATTACTTTTCTTATAAATAAATATAATTTTGTACAAACCTCAAATCTGCCTTACCATGGAATATTTTTTCTACATCTGAGGTGGCTCCCTCAAGCAGGCAATCAAATTAATTAATGATCATTCAAAACTGTCTCTACTCCCTGTCACATAGATGTTCAGTTTCTGAACATCTATTTAACATCATAATAGAGGTTCCTGTATATTTTAGTTTGTTTCATGGTTGGAATCACCAAACAAAAAATTGCAATTATTTTAGAAAATAGTTCAACATATGTAATAAAAGTGAAATGGATCTTTTAGTGTATAATTTTGGATCTTTTAGTGTATAATTTTTTTTTTTAGTCTGTATTCTTTTCATCCCTAAAATTCTCAAAATTATTGCATTTGGCATATTGAAGGAAAGGAAAGGCTCTCTTTGAAAAATATGCAGCGCCTCTGTTATATCTGGCTGGAATGAAAGTTAGTGTTGTTCAGGTAAGAAAATTATGTAGATTCGAAATATTGAATATCGCAATTTTCACTAACTTTATGTATTGAAATTTGAAAATGATGATTCCATCAGTGTATGACCAAAAATATTACGCGAGACACACAAGTAGCTGCAAAAAAAAAAAGGGAAAAAAAGGCTTTTAACTCAAAATACCTTACATATATATAAACTATGAAATTAGTGGATTATAGAGAAAAGTAAAAATAAAGCAATGAAGAGAACTGTAAACATAAGTGGCTGCTTATATATATATATATATATATATCCAACAAAATGTCAATTTATTTATTAAAATAAATTTATATTTATTAATATTTAATTCTTTCAAAGTTTTTAGATATATATTCTTATACTCTCCTTTTTTTTTTTTTTCAGCTTCTGCCCTCATTTATTTATTTGTTTCTTCACTCTATTTTTTGTGCCATTTCCATTCTGTCTCTATTTTACTTATTATAGTTTATATATATATATATATATATATAAATTAGAATGATGATTAAAAAACAAAATTAAAAATAACAATCAAATCAACAGGGAGGGAAGAGAAAGGTAACAAGAGTAAAAATATTGCAGGAGAAACTCCCAATATAATTTAGAAAATCTAAATGCAAAGATAATAAAATAATAGGTTGATAGCCTAAATAAGTTTAAGGCTCAGCTGGACAGGTATTTTGAACGAACAGAGGGGTGAAGTGGAAGTGGTTTTTTTTTTTTTTTTTTTTGGCTGATGCTGCATAAGCTTGCTTTCTTGCATCAAATGCCTCTACTAATGCTAATAATCAATTAAATTTTGAATGCCAATTAAATTTAACGGCATCCCCTCTGATGGGCACCAAGTCCAAATTTATGTGAAATATCACCAGCAGAAATGTAAACCAACTACAATAAAATAAAACAAAAATAAACCAAATATAGACTAACCATTATGCCCCATCTCAACAGAGCACCACAAGGCCAATAACAGTCAGGGAATTTCTGCATTTTGAACGTTAGACAAATCACCGCAAAGGCAAGTTGATCGAAAGATCAGTCCATCACCCGATTCCCAGATCGAACCGCCAATGCAAAGGGCTTGAATAGCAGTGGTCCTGATGCAGCGAAAATTAAAAGTAGAACAGATACAAACACTCCAATGCAAAGCCACACCACCGACAAAAAGTAATCTTAACCAGATTATATAGATGAATAATGAACTATGGATGGCAGCACGAGCGCAGCGTTAGCAAATCAGCCCACTACTGTCATGTGATATACGTATGTTTGAAATAGTTGAAAATTGAATCTTTCATAATAAAAAATAAAAACAGGGTAAAGCAAACATCAGAGGCAGCAGAAAGCATATTCCTCTTATGCTGCTTGAAATATAAAAATAAATTAGAATGATGATTAAAAAATAAAAATAATGCCAGCAGCATGGCAAGACAGAAGAACGAAAATAGTCAAAATTAAACATACGATCAAACCAACAGGGAGGGAAGAGAAGGGTAACAAGAGTAAAATTATTGCAGCAGAAACTCTCCAATATAATTTAGAAAATCTAAATGCAAAGATGATAAAATAATAATCAATTAAATTTTGAATGCAAATTAAATTCTGTTCTATTTTTAATTTTCGCTGCATCAGGAAAACCGCTATTCAAGCCCTCTACATTGACGGTTCGATCTGGGGATCGGGCGGCAGACTGACCTTTCAATCGACTCACCTTTGCGGCGATTGAAATGCAGCAATTCCCTGACCATTATCGGCTTTGTGGTCCTCTGTTGAGATGGAGCGTAATAGTCAGTCTATTTTTGGTTTATTTTTGTTTTATTTTATTGTAGTTGGTTTACATCTCTGCTGGTGATATTTCACATAAATTTGGACTTGGTGCCCATCAGATGGGATGCCGTTAAATTTAATTGGCATTCAAAATTTAATTGATTATTATTTTATTATCTTTGCATTTAGATTTTCTAAATTATATTGGAGAGTTTCTGCTGCAGTATTTTTACTCTTGTTACCCTTCTCTTCCCTCCGTTGGTTTGATTGTTATGTTTAATTTTGACTGTTTTTGCTCTTTCTGTCTTGCCATGCTGCTGGCATTATTTTTAAACATTATTCTAATTTATTTTTATATTTCAAGCATCATATAGAGGAATATGCTTTTTGCTGCCTCTGTTGTTTGCTTTACCCCTTTTTATTTTTTATTATGAAAGATTCAGTTTTCAATTATTTCAAGCATTATTCAAATATATGTATAAGTAAAAAAAAAAAAAAAATATATATATATATATATATATATATAGAGAGAGAGAGAGAGAGAGAGAGAGAGAGAGAGAAGGCCACCCTTGACCTGTATTATACTCTCAATCTTCCTGATCATCCTTTATACCGACTTACATTAGGTGTTGGCCAGAATTTGTTTGTATTTTTCTTGCAGAGCAGCTGCTAGAGCCAAACTGGAAGAATGCCATTTTAACTTCAGTCTAATCCAGTACTCCAGTTTGTCAAGCACATTGTGGGGTTGAGATTTTCTGGGCCAGCCAATCCAACTTTTTCACATCATTGTCCACAAACCAGTCTTGTAAGATAGATCATTGCCATGCTGATACTGACGGGATCCATTTCTGAAGTACTACCACTGTGTAGTAATGGACTTAATGTTTCAAGCACTATCACCAACAGACCAAGCTGAAACAGTTCCATGCTATTAGACTGCCCCCATCAAACTTTATGGTTGAGATGACACACTCTGACAGGAAACATGTCCATGGGAAAGAAACATGAGATTTGTCCCTCCATAAAAGCTCTTACTGTTCTAGAGTCCATGAACACTGGAAATGATAACACCCCAAATGCCACTTTGCATTGGTGAGTGTGATATTTGGTTCGTTTGCAGATGCTCTGCCATTAAAAAAAGAAGCACTCAATGGCAGGGCAGCTGAACACATGATGGTTCATATTCTGAGAGTGTTCTTGGGGCTTCGTGGACCTGTTTAATGATTTTTTTTCCCTGCAGATGAAATGTGGGATGCATTAACTACCCTCTTTATGGTTTGCGAGGCTATCCAAACCATTTTTTTCTCTAGGTATCTGCCATCTTCCATTTTTGAATAACAATTGCCACAGTGGATTTGGGAGCTTCAGATGAATTGTAGGCACAGAAAGGTTACTTATGTGGCATCCAACCCGTGTTGAAAGTTTTAAGTTCCAATCCCATGCTGGCTTCTACTGTACTGTTACTGAATAAGTAGAGTGGCAAGATTATGTCTGAGCTGATATGCATGCACAGGACACTTCTGCCACAGTAAATAGTATTCGTGGAGGGCTGTTTAAATACTTTTGGTCATATAGTTGTACAGCTCCTCCTGCTATAGTGTACAACATATGTTCTGAAAAAATGGTGCTTAATGGAAATGCAGACTTTGGCATGAACATTTTCATATAATATTAATTGTCAATACTTACCATTTTGAAACTTATTTTTATTATGCTGTGATTTGTAAATAATACCATGTTAAAACTCAAAGGTTATTAAATAAGAATTTATTAAAGTAAAACACATGACTATTGTTTCTTTTTAGATGGCTAATTTTTCACTTGTTAGAAGGGGGAATTGTTTCTGGGGACAGAAATTTTGAAAAAGTGGCAATTTTGATTATTTGCCTGTTATAAGAAATGCTAATTTTTTTGGTATCATAACACTTAGCACAGTGGCAACATCTGTGGCTGGTTTTGTTAGTTAGCTTCAGTCATCTGGTTCTGTATCCTGTGGCTTCACTAGCTGGGGATAGTTGACTGCCAGTTGTTTGGGCTGTACAATTTCACTTGGTGTGATGCTGTTGCTGTCCATTTCTGTATGATCATATGTTCTTGATTCAAAAATAGCTTAGTATTAAATTAATGATATAGTTGCTGTCCATTTCTGT
Source organism: Mastigoproctus giganteus (assembly GCF_048544385.1). Taxonomy (NCBI): domain Eukaryota; kingdom Metazoa; phylum Arthropoda; class Arachnida; order Uropygi; family Thelyphonidae; genus Mastigoproctus; species Mastigoproctus giganteus. Next base: position 8,403,684 of record NC_143575.1, read on the forward strand.
ATGATCATATGTGTGTGTTCGCTTTTGATGTTGTTTAGGATTTTCTTGATTCAAAAATAGCTTAGTATTAAATTAATGATATAATTAATATAATTATATATGATATTAATATGATATGATAATGGGCAGTGTATTTGTTGCTAAGATTCAACTTAGAGACAAGTACCATTATCCATGGTTCTGCCAAAGTTGCAATATCTTTTTAAATTGTATAGCATCACAAGAGTAGATGAATTACTTGTACACTTGAGAGACCACCAGAATGGCTGTTTTGAAGTTTACTGGCTGCTAATCAGCTGGCAGGGTGTTTCTGTTAGTGAATGTATTCTGAACTGTAAACAATGTGAAAAGTCTGAAGTTGTAGTATTATGACTAACTGATGCAAGAAGTGAACTTATTCGAAACCTGCCAAAAAAAAAAAAAAAAACTTCACTCATTACTCAAATTATTCCCATTATCAGATATGGCCTATCCCATTCCACCTAGAACTTGGCCAACCTTGTTGGCGCAACTGCACATACCTCCCAATTTAATATTCATTCCACATTTTGTAATACTTTATAATCAACAGCACATGAAACACAACATGTGTTTCAGGCTCTGTGATTTAATAAATTAAGCAATCATAGTATATGGCAGCAGCACTTTTATAATCCAATTGTACCTTCCAGAATTTTAATAAAAATGAAATATAACGTGTATTTACTGTTTCTGCTGTGATTAATATAATAAGCAAATAATAATAAATCATGGATTGTGTATTTAGTAAACTTTAATGATAGCAAAATAAACTGATAACAAAAGAACAAACTAAAAGCAACAACTTTTATGTGTGAATGGAGAATATTTCATTTCTGGGTTTGTACATAAGTTTTTTTTTTTTTTTTTTGTTTGTTTGTTTGTTTGTTTAATTTTTATTCATTTCTCCAAACAGTGCATGCTAACAAACAATATCAAGTGCACTTCAGCTGCAATATACAGTATATGGATATCTTGTAATATGTATGAACAAAATAATAATTGCCAGATTTGTATTGGTCCGATTTAATGACATTTGGGATGGCTCAACAGATCTGTCAAAAAGAGCCAAATATAAAATCTTGTGGCATTCCATTCACTGAGACTTGAGTTATTACATGCAGACAGAGGACAAACAAATAATAATTGCCAAACTTTCAAACTTCTATCGGTCCAATTTTAATGAGATTTGGTATGCTTGACAAATTTTTCTAAAAGTGCCAAATGTAAAATTTCATGAAAATCCATCTCCTGGGAGTCAGATTATTACATGCAGACAGATGGAAAACAAATAATAATTGCTAGACTTCTACTAGTCCAATTTTAATGAACTTGGGGATGGCTTGGTAAATTTCTAACAGAGCCAAAAATAAAATTTCATGAAAATCCATCCACTGGTAGTTGAGTTATTACATTAAGACAGACAGACAGATGAACATGGTGAAGTTAATAGGCACTTTATGCATATGTACTAATGCATCTAAAAAGAGAGACAGCACTTCTAAAGATTATTCAGAGGAGTACTACCAAATTAGTAGGTGTGGACTGCTAAGCTTAATAACTAGGTGACCTGATTGACTGAATAATGTTGTGATAGGAATGAGCAAAATGAAAAGGGGTGGTATGTTCACTGATAGGAAACAGATATAAAATGTTAAGAAGGAATGGAAGGCTGGATTGTGCAAACTTTATCTTTGGATGGCACAATGCAGACCATTGGAATACATTACCTCACAAGGCAGCTGAGGGGGAGAGTTTTGGAAAAGTTCTAAATGGAATGAGATGAGCACTTTCTGATAATGAGAATAAGTTTGAGTGATTGGGGAATTTAAAAAAAAAATTTTTTTGGCAAATGCCAAATATGTTCTCACCTTGCATCATTTAGCTATAATACTAATTTTAAAGTGTAGCAGATAGTCTTGAGAAATGTTGTCTTCTTCAGATGGCCAGAAAGGTGTGTTCACTAGTGCTGTTATCCTGGGCCTCTACTCGGAAAAAATAATTACTGATAAAGCTAATATTTTCAGTCTTCAAATTGTATGTATTCTGTGGTTGACTTTCCTGCTTATCGGATGAAAAAATTAAGTCCTGTGAAGAAAATACCATGTTCCATAAATTTGGGGTTAGATTATAAACAGAAGTTATTGTTGGGCATGTGCATGCACGCACGCACACACACACACGCACACAATCTCACATTTCATTTTTGTAAAATAGTGTAAAGAAATGTAATACAGAAATATTTTATTTTTTACCCATGTAAGTTGACTAATTTCAAAAATAAATCAGAAAAATGCATGTTATAGAACTGGATATTTCATGATTTCACTTCTAAATCCTTTCTTCTAGTAGTTTGAAGAAAGGAAAATAAAAGTTTTAAAATCCTACTGCATATTATGCCTCAGGAATTCTGACAAATTTTAGTTATTCCAGAATGAATTGAAAACTGATTATGCCAGTTGTCTGTGTCTCTTTATATGCTCCATGAACTACCATATTAATGCACTTGACAAGCATCCTATTACACATTTATAACTATTCTAAATCCTGTTGTCCTGGCAGTAGTATGTTATGATCATTAGTTTTGTCCGTGCTGATCGTGGACTGGAAAAGCAGATGCCACTATTTATGAAAATCTTGGTGAACAGCTACCAGTTTCAGTGATGATGCTTGAGATGAAGCATACTCTTGGCTTTGAATTTCCAGGTTTAGCTGATGTATTGGTGTTATATGATTTTTGGGATGATTGGTATTTTTGATGTTATTTTTTTCCTGAAGGTTTATGTTATTTAGTACTTTGGTTTGGCTGATTTTCACTCATGCATTGTACAGGATTGGAAAAAGAAGTATATATATTTTTTTAAATCCAGATTTAAAAAAGAATAAGTGATAGGTACAAATTATCAGAAATGTTTAAGTGTGTGCAGCTTATCTGTGAATGATGTCTCTGATGTAGTTTAATCTGAATCTGTAACATGGGGGAGAGTTCCAAGACTATGTGGTGGACTGTAAGGCTGGTCAAACAGCAAGATGTGTTACAAGTGTTTATAGCACAGTGAAGTTATCAGTAGACACTAGAATTTTTTTATTTTTTTTATTGTGACCCCAAATATAAAAGGTATTAGAACCTATTGTAGTTTATCACTATGTATAAGTTGACTGGTGAGATGACAGAAAATGCTTGTTGACATGAATTGATTTCAGTGGTTTAAAATGATAAGAAGGAAACTCAGAGTTGTCCATCATCTCTTTTGCAGAGATGCAAAACTGATGATGATTTCTCTTTGTCCTTGAGAAGATGCTTGCTATTAAATCCCTTTAGTTGTCATAAATTTGGCTCTTCACTGTCTGTTTATCCTTCATGATCTCAAGATATTCCCTAACTGTTTCTAGCATTGTATAAATCATAAAGCTGTTTATTTAGTAGGTAAATTTTAATTTCTAGTGTGATTATTTTAATATTTTATTTGTTTATATACTTTATTTTTCTCAGACAGATCGAGAAGGGCAAGCAAAGGATCTAATGGAGATAATGGAAAAAACAGATGCTGTTGTTATTGCTGGAGGAAATGGCTCTCTTTACGAAGTATGTTTCTTTATAGGCTGCAATTATTATTTTTTTCCAGTTAGATCTAAAGGTGTATTTAGAATTAACCAATAGTCAGGGTGACTTTAAAAAGTGGCATGTTATGGCCCAGACATACATAAGCTATAAAGTGTTTGCAAATGACAACAGTAACTTCAGGACTATATCTTTCATTCAGTATTTGGTATATTTTACTAAGTAAAATACACAGAGTTATAGGGCTGCAGAGTTGTTAAGCTAATTTTGAATTATCCTGCCTAAATTAGGTATATCTAATAGTATTGGTATTTAGAGTAATGTATCAACTCTGTGGTACTACACTAACAGTTGTAGAGAATGAAAAGGATCTGGGGGTAATTGTGCAGACAGATATAAAGTTTTTCGAGCAGTGCAGAGACAGTCTGCAAGAATAGCTCATGGTGTCTTGTCAATGATATACAGGAATGTTTCTAGCAGGGATGAGGTGCTTATCCCCTTGTATAAGGCAATGATCGGGCCACACTTTGAGTACAGTCAGTCCTCGTATAGCACGATAGTTGTGTTCCTAGAAAACCCTCGTGCAATGCAAAATCATGCAATATAAATAACAGGCCCTATGGGAAAAATAGGGTTAGGTGCCGACCACCCAAGATTGAACACACATTTGTAACCAAAACATTACCAAACACAATAAATAGTCGTAATAAAATATGTATTTTATTATGACTATTATGTAATAAAATATTGCTAATACTTTTGCTTCTATCGTAAGCAGACTTGTTTTTTGTTTGATTTTCTATCCAAACAGATGACAGCCGTTCCATCTCTTCCAATTCTTTGTGTCTTAATCTAATGGATTTTAATTACACTTTATGAGTTGTTCCTGCTATGAAAGTTGTTTTTATTTTCTCTGCATTCTTTGTAATTCTCGGCGTTGCCTCATTTAGGTCTGTAGCACGTGCAATATCACATGGTCTTTCATTTCGCTCAAAGTGTTTCACAATTTCATATTTTTTCTCTGTCGACAGAGGCGGACTGGCCATAAGCCTTACTGGGGAAACCCCGGTGGGCCGGAGGCCGGTGTGATTTTGGCCATAAACCATAGTATGAGGCCACCATAAATTTTCCTGGGTAAGAATTTTTGACCCAGTCCCCCTCTGTTTATCGATATTGCTTTTATTTTTCTCTCTGAATCTGCACTGTCTTCACCAGGACACTTCCTTTTCACATCTTTTAAGTATTTTACTCATTTTTATCAATAAAGCACAATTACAAAACGAGGAGGCACGCTTGATACACATAAACAAAGCTTCATGCGTATAGCAACTGAATAAACACTGTAAAGGCAGAGATACCCTATTAACACCTCACATTTTACTAAAGCACATTTCTAGGGGTTACTACCATAAAACAATAAAAACAATTTCCAGTTGCGTTTCTGCTAATGGAATCTGTTATAAACTGGTAGTAAACTCGATCTAATTTCATTTGCGATTATACCGATAGCTGGAATTGTGTTGGTTTTTACGTTATTGTGGTGAAATGTGTTTCTCCTTCACTGATATAAAAAACATAAATACATTTTCAGAATCTTCTCTTCATTCCTATCGTGTTGCGTTCAGTTGGGAGTGATTCTGCGTTCGACTGCCATTTCTTGTAAACACAAAGGCGAATCGTGCATAAGCGAATTCAGTTCGTGTTATATAAGATATCGTTCCCGTATTTATAAATCGTGTATGATCGAATTCCTGTAGTGTAAACACGTGTTATACGAGGACTGACTGTACTGTATACAGGTCTGGAGGCCTCATTTTAAGAAGGATGTAGAGCTGCTGGAAAGAATACAAAGAAGGGCAACAAGATTAGTGAATGGAACAAAGGATTGCTCTTATGAAGAAAGGCTTAAGTTTTGCAGATTACAGTGTTTGGAGACTAGGCACCTGCGAGGTGATCTGTTTGAAGTGTATAAAGCCTTGAATGGTTTGAGCATGCTCAATGCTGATGGGATACTTCCTCTTGCTCAGAATAATCACCTGAAAGGGCATAAATTCAAATTGAAGAAAGACAGTTGTAGGATAGATGTGCAGAAGTTTGCCTTTAGCCAGCAGGTAGTTGATTGGTGGAAGAGACTTCCATCTTTTGTTATGGAAGTTGATAGCCTAAATAAATTTAAGGCTGAGCTGGACAGGTATTTGGAATGAACAGAGAAGTGAAATTGGAGTGTGTTTTTTTTGGCTGATGCTGCATAAGCTTGCTTTCTTGCATCGTATGCCTCTACTAAAGATAATGCTATTTACCACTAGATGTATCTCAAACTAGAAGGGAAATATAATTTTGTGATACCTAAGTTTTACTAATAATATAAAATTACAAATAATTGCATGTTTTCACCCCAGGGGCTCATGTCTGGTGAGTATCATAAGCCTCAGGCTTCCTTGCACCGTATGGTTTATAATAATAATAATAATATGTACAAAATAAAATTACACAAACAATTTGATTGTATAATTATTTCAAAATTCCATAATGGATATTTTATTATATTTTAACCACAAATGAATATATACCATTTAATAAAATATAGAACAAGATGCCAAAGTGGACAAATAAAGAACAGACTAGTTTAATAGAGAGCAAAAAAATAAACTAAAGCATCAGACAATTATAGAGTGATGATAAGCTCTAAGCATTTAATAAGAAATAAATATACACTGAGTGATCACTGAATTATGACCACCCCTATAAAAACTGAATGCAACCCTTTGACCATGTGAATTACGAGAGTGCGGAGTTAGTCGCCCTACGTAGCATAGGTAAGGTGTCAGTGGTTCAGTAGGTAGTAAAATTCCAAGCATGATGGGTAAAAGGAAGGATTTATTGGACTTTGATAAAGGATAGATTGTGGGTGCTTGACGAGCTGGTGCCTCGATTTCCCAAATGGCTGAAATGGTGGGGTGTTCGAGAGCCACCGTAGTTAAAGTGTACTAGGACTGGCATCAAAATGGTCAAACAACAACCTGACAGCAAAAGTCAGCAAAAGGTTGATGTTAGAGGTGAGCGTCGGGTCCGATGACTTGTACAGGCAAACAGGTGCAGCACTGTTGAATAACATGGGCCTATGTTATTCAACAGTGCTGCACAATATAACACGGGCCAACCCAGAACAATATGACCATGACCATTCATCACATGCTCGCACATATGGGCTATACCAGCAGACGACCCCTACGGCATCCTCTCCTAACCAAGGTTCATCAGCATAAAAGAATCACCTGGTGCAAAGAGGATGCAAGTTGGATGTTAGAAGACTGGAAGGTGGTGTGCTGGTCGGATGAGTCACATTATTTATTCCACACTGTGGATGGTCGTGTACGGATTTGGCTTCAACAAAATGAGGCTCTTCATCCATCATGCATGGTATCAAAAGTGCAGGCCGGTGGAGGCGGTTGTTTGGTGTGGAACATGTTTCACTGGCAGGAACTTGGACCCCTGGTGCATGTGGAACAACTTATCAGTGGTCTCCACTATCATCAACTACTTGCTGACAGTGTACACACCATGATGTTACACTTTTTTCCAATTGGCAATGGTGTCTTTCAAGATGACAATGAGCCGAGCCATCGGGCACTTGTTGTGCAGGAATGGTTTGGGGAACACAGTTCTGACTTCCAACATATGGATTGGCCTCCGAACTCTTCCAATATCAATCCCATAGAGCACTTGTGGGATACTATGGAAAAGCATATCATGTGTCTGGATACTCCATACCTGCATTGCTGACCACATTACACAGAGCTTGGCTGGCCATACCTCCCGAACACTTCCGACATCTTGTTGAATCAATGCCATGTCGGATAGCTGCTGTACTGAGGGCAAAAGGAGAACCTACGAAGGGTTAGGTAGGTGGTCATAATTCAGTGATCGCTCAGTGTATATTGGTCTGTAATAACACCACCAAAATTGTTAAGCTTATAAAAGCTGAGTATGAGAAATCACTGACCAAGAGAGCAAACAAGTAGTTTTATACATATACAAATACAAAAGAGAAAATAGTAAATCAGGTTGGGCCCTTACAAAATGGATGGAGAAAAAAGTTAATCATAACCTAGACGACGAAACTGGTAAAACTTTTTATCAATCTTTAAATGCTACTTTTGTAAGGTAAATCAAAATATAAAAATTACAGAAGGTTGTTTACTAAACATTTTTGAGCTTGAAAGCACTGGGATAATAATTAGGTGCATTATGTATGGCTCTGTTGCCCTTGTGCTGTCAAGTCCATAAACAAACAAACAAACAAACAAACAACAGCCACTGGGATACAGAGTGGAAGGATCATACCATTAAAGGTAATATGAAAATTTCATTGAACTAGTAGTAGTAGTAGTAGTGGCGGCATGTGATGCAAGAAAGCAAATGTATGAGCTTATGCAGCATCAGCCAAAAAAAAAAAAAATCACACCATTCCCTCCAAATGCCTGTCCAGTTCCTCCTTAAATTTATTCAACCTATCAACTTCCACAACGACAGATGGAAGTTTGTTCCAGCAATTAACTACCCACTGGCTAAAGGCAAATTTCCGCACATCTATTCTACATCTGTCCTTTCTTAATTTGAATTTATGCCCCCTTAGGTTCGTAATCTGAACAAGTGGAAGGATCCCATCAGAATTCAGCGTGCTGAACCCATTCAAGGCCTTATACACCTCAATAAGATCACCACGCAGGTGCCTAGTCTCCAGCCACTGCAATTTGCAGAACTTAAGTCTCTCTTGATAAGAAGATCCCTTCATTCCCCTCACCAATCTTGTTGCCCTTCTCTGTACACGCTCAAGTAAATCTACATCCTTCCTAAAATGAGGCCTCCAGACCTGTACGCAGTACTCAAGGCGTGGCCTGACCATTGCCTTATACAGAGGGACAATCACCTCCTTTTCCCTACTAGCAAAATTCCTATATATCATTGACAAAACCCCATGACCTGCCCTGGCAGCCTGTCTGCATTGCTCAGAAAACATCATATCTGCCTCCACAATTACTCCCAGGTCTTTTTCATTTTCTACCACCTTAAGTGTAGTACCACACAGTTGGTACGTTTCTCTGGGGTTACTTCTACCCATATGCAGTACTTTGTATTTGTCAAGGTTAAACTTCAGTTGCCACTTCTTAGCCCATCTGCCCAAATTATCCAGATCCTGTTGCAGTAGCACACTGCCATTACTGTCATTAACAACCCTGTCAACCTTTGTATCATCTGCAAACTTCGACATTAAGCCTGATATACCTTCATCAATATCATTGATAAATATACAAAACAACAGTGGACCTAACACCGAACCCTGTGGGACTCCACTAATAACATTAGTCCAAGAAGAGCAGCACCCATTGATTACCACCCTCTGTCTTCTCCCACTTAACCATCCTTTTATCCATTGTAGCAACTTACCCGTAATACCATTCTGCTCCAATTTGTACAATAGTCTTCCATGCGCAACAGTGTCAAAAGCTTTCCTGAAATCCAAATATATGATATCAAAATTATTTTTTGCATCCAGTTCCTTTGTAACCACATCATAATATCCTATCAAATTTGTCAGACAAGACTTTCCCTTAACAAACCCATGCTGTGTCTGAATTATTGCTGCAGTCTTGTCTTGATGATCCTGCAATGCATCTTTAACCAGTGACTCCATTATTTTACTAGGAGTCACTGGTTATAACTCAGGTGATTCCCTTGAATTAGAGATGTGCTATGTGTTCAACAATCTGTAAAGGTGATTCTAAGAACAAAACAGATAACTTCAGACCAGTCAGTGTAACTTCAGTGGAACGAAGGCCTTAAGAATTGTCAGAAAAGCGGCAGCTATGTTTTAATGCTGCAGAATGTGAGGTTTTACACTTTGGAAGTAACAAACACAAAATAACTTATACACTTTGGAGCAATTGAATTGAAAACATAATAATTGCCAAACTTATTGTTATTGCTGGAGGAAATGGCTCTCTTTACGAAGTATGTTTCCTAATAGGCTGCAGTTATTATTTTTTTCCAGTTAGATCTGAAGATATAGAATTGACCAATAGTCAGGGTGACTTTAAAAAGTGGCATGTTATGGCCCAGACATCTCATAAGCTATAAAGAATTTGCAAACAACAACAGTAATGTCAGAACTATATCTTTCATTAGCAAAAGAATAAAGTGATTTGGGTGTACATTCTAGGTAGATAAGAAGTACCCCTATTCAGTGCAGACAGGTAACAAGGAGGGTCGTTGGGTCCTCTCAAGACCCTCAATGATTTATTTGTGGGGGGAGAGGCTGTAATTCCACTATATAAGGCACTATGAGGCAGCACTTGGAATTCTGTGTTGAGGTATGAATGTTACACTTAAAAGACATTAAGCTTCTTAAAGGCTGAAAGATAGAAACTACACCCGAGTCTCTCCATATGAAAAGAATCCAGGGAAGGATAATTGGAGTGATGCTCCCCCCCCCAACAAAAAATTATTTCAGTGCTTTCATATTATGCATTGGCATCATCTATAGGTGAAACAAATTTCATATGCTGTTATTCCCCCTCCATCACCAGTAACAAGATTGGATCTCCCTCATTTTTCTGTGCTGTTACCCTTTCAAAACACAAAGTTGGATCTGTCTTTGGAGAGATTTTGAATAGCCAGGCAAATATGTAGGATGCAGAGCTTGGTAACTGGATCTGATTGAAGTTTATAAAGCTCTAAGATGGGATATTAAAAATGAAATGAATGTGAAATTTTACTGTATTAAATGATGCTAAAACTGGGTGGGGAATAAATTGAAATCAGGCAGTTCCCTGCAATTCAGTTGTAGATTGGATTGTAGAGAGTTTTCTTTTAGTATGGAAGTTGTTAATAAGTTACTTCTGTGGATAGTTGAGGTGAATGGCTTGTGGAAATTCAAATGCCAGCTGGATTGATATATACAGGAAAAGGCTGACTTCTTGAACTGTATGGCTGATACAGGCATTCCCCAACTTATGGAATCCAACTTTACATTTAAAAAAAAAACACGCTACACGCATTTTTGTAAAAAAAAGAAGAAAAAAATGTCCGTGCAGAAATCAGCTGTAATTGGCAACTTCAAAGAGACCTACAGCCCGATCTCCAGTGGGAACTTTCCAAGGGTGCCAGACAATAACATTGCCCATGTACTACATAGCTTGCTGTGACTTATCACATACCATGCAATGACTAGTATGTATCTAGAATGGGAGCTTCTTGTTAAACCATTTCTTCTTCCGTATCATTTTTACACCCTGTTATTTATATTACTGCTCTGCCTTGCAGATAGGCGCCTCCATAGCCAGGTGGGAAGGAGCAGCAGTGCGTAGCACACGCTTCTTGATTAGACCGGGGTTCGAGCTCGTCACCACCAAATACGGAGGATGCGGAAAGGTCAAGGGAATGACCACTGCGTATTCCCGGAGCAATATGGCCTTAGTTGCTAATGCTCCTAAAAACCAAACAACAACAACAACAACAACAGCCTTGCAGATAACTAATTTTTTTTTTTTTTTTTTTAATATTATTGCATGTTATCCCAGTCAGCATGGCTCCTAAAAACCAAACAACAACAACAACAACAGCCTTGCAGATAACTAATTTTTTTTTTTTTTTTTTTAATATTATTGCATGTTATCCCAGTCAGCATGGCAGGTAACTGTGTGAGTGGATATATGTTGGTTTTGAAAAGTGGCATACATTAGAGCAAAAATTAGAAATTTTGAAAATGTATAAATGTGGACAAACAATCTAGACCATTTCACATGTTTTAAGGCTAGCAACATCCACTGTGAATATAATAGTGAACGATAAAGAATGAATAAAAGATCATGCAAAAAAGCTCTGTACCTTTAAAATCTACTGTGAGAAAAAGAAGGCATTTGTTCAAATCTCCCTACATAAATCCATGAAAAAGATTGAGTGACCTCCTCAACTTGCAGATTCCCTAACTGTAGCACCATACTTCTACAGGCCTTCCACTTCAGCTATTTTAGGGCTGGAAGGAGGGGGGGGGGGGAGTCTGATACTGACTATGTTAGCTCTCTCTTCAACCTCATCTTCCTCCAACTAATATCAATCATATATCTCCCCCATACATACTTTAAAAGTTTTGTTTTTAAATCATATTCTAATGAATATATGTAATTGTAATATAAAAATGGCACAAGACATAAATAAAGTGATTTTTTTTAAATTGCAGACTTAAGTTGACGTTTATATACAGATTTTTGTGTGGTTTCCGAGTTACATAAAATTTATACTTATAGAGATGTTTCTGGAATGGAACCCTTACATAAGTCAGGCAGCATCTGTACTAGTACTAAAATTCTGTCATTAAAAATTTATATTGTTAAAATATCTTATTATAAATGTGTTGCAAAAGTATTCTCTTACATTGTTGAGTTATTTTGGGGTCTTTGGTATTTTTCAGGCAGTCACTGGACTTCTACTACGCTCGGATGAAGTGAGTTTTATTTGTTTTTGGGAAAGGTATACGTTGCAGTTATTTACTCTATTTAGTTGAATTTAATATCCATTATTTGCTTTTCTAAATATTTTTGGTTAATAATACCATATGGTATTATTTGGTTAATAATACCATTGTGATAGCAAACCTTTTCTGACTTTCATGCCAAAAATAAGCTGAAAGAAAAACATAATTTTCATGAGTCACAGAAAATGAAAATTTACTAAAATTAGTAAATAGTCTTTACAGATGTTATAAAAAAAAAAGGTAACAACAGTACAGTGTATGCTGCTTATTGTGATTACTGATAGTGTTATGCTTTGTGTAACATTATTCCTTTTATGAAGACCAAGTCAGATGTATTAGTATACATCTGATTGGGTCTTCATAAAAGGGGTAACAAAAATTTTTCATAGGAAAAAAATGTTTATTGTAATAACCACTTTTTATGTTATTGTTTTTTGCCTTATCACAGTTTATACATGTGCATTGGAACTGATTACGCAACTTTCCCATTTGTTCTTGAACTTTGACATATTACATGTACTTTCTTAAAGAAATGAGAAATGGTGGACAGTCAAATTAAAGCTGATTTTATTGTTTTCTTTCTGCCAACTTTCAGTTATTGTTTTGATAATTACTTTTATTTTTATAATCAAACTCAGGAAATTGTTTTTTATTCTTTCTGAAAACATGTTCAAATAGCTGTTTTCCCGGTGGTGACTTGCGAGCTGAATGCAACTCAGGACGCTAAACTGCAGGTCTACCGATTCGCTTTGTTTCGGTCTCAGTCTGCCTCAAGCTATCGTGCGGTCAGGTTGTATACAGAGTGTGTCTGTGATTTCTGAATTGTGACTATTTTTTAAATAATTTTGCAATCCTTACAATTTAAAATGGCATCAAGTGATAGAGGAGTTAAAAGAAAGCGTGTGAACTAAAATGTGGCACAGAAATTAGAGCTAATTGAAAAATTAGAACACGGCGTCTCAGCAAGATGTGTTTGTGAAATTTACAGCATAAAAAAACAAACTGTTTCTGATATCTGTAAATCAAAGGCCAACTTGCAACATTTTATATTTACAACAGAATGCTACATATACTTTATTATAATTTAATAATTTTATATTGTACACTACTGTATATTGTATTAAAGCTTTCTTTTTTTTTTTTACATTAAGAACAATAAAAAATGCCTCCCTAGGTTACATTCGATTTAACAGACTTTCAGCATTAACGGACACCCCCTTCTCCCCCATCAGTCCATTAAATCGAGGGTTTACTGTATATTTATTAGTTTTTTAGTAAGTAAAAATTTAACTTATTAGATTAATTTTGTAGAAAGAATATAAAAAACAATAAATATTTTAACGAAAAATACCTTTCTCAATTTGAAGATCATGTTTCCTGTTACAGAAACAAACAGTTTTAAAATACAATCAGCAAATAAAAATGGCTTAAATAATTTTACTTTATTATATTGCATTTAATTGGTAATTTTTCAAGTTGAATTTTGGTATTTCTATAGGGCGTTTGAGCAATAATTATAGGTATAGCATTGAAATGCTAAAGATAAAAAACTTGAAATAAGAATACTTTCAGAATAGGAAAATTTAGTGTAATGTATTTTGGCAGCTGCATCATAAATATCGTTAGCATAACTAAAACTATAATTATTCAGGTTAAATATCATTAGCATAACTATTTGTTATTAGCTGTACTTTAACGAATTTTTTGACAAGTACATTAAGCCTGACCATGGGCGCCAGCATGATATTTTAAAAGGGGTAACAGGAAAAAATATCCTATTTTCTTCTTATTATTATAATACTTAGATTATTTCCCTGATTAATATTCCCTGGAAAAAATATCCCATTTTCTTCTTATTATTATAATACTTAAGATTATTTAAGTATTTTAAGATTATTATAATACTTAAACATTTGATTATAATTTGTAAGATTTTTTGTAAATTTTAATGTGCAATTTTGATGTAATTAAACTGTGATTATTGTCAGTAATGTGGTTTTTGTGAACTGATTGTATACTGTTAGTGCATATATATATGTAAGTAAGTGTTTGTTGTTTATTCATTAATATAACATAAAATATTAACATTATATACTGTTTGCATAACTGCAATGTATATGTTCCATGCATTCAAATAAAATTTTAATGTTTTTAGTGGCCATTTTGATTACACAAAACATTTTTTATTGCAACAACAGTTTCTGATATATAGACATACTTTGTTTTTTTTAAAAATACAATCGGTATTTTGGGATTTTGGCCATCGGGAATCTGGCTGTTGGAATTTTGGGCAGCACTGATAAGAGTGGTATTAATACAATAATAACTTTAATGGAAAACAACCACATAGCCTCCTTATCTAACTATAGTAGAAGGTATGTCATTTCTTTTACTTGCAGGCAATGGGATCAACCTGTCTGGTCTTTTCATTTCCTGCATTCTGTATTTAGAGATGAATTTTTTCCTTGAGGTTGTCACAGACATCTTGGATATGCCAGACAAGCTGTACTTGCTACCTGGGAGTCTAAAACGCTGATGGAACTGATATTCGGGTGATGTTCAAGTCAAGTGGACCTAATTTCGGCAAAGTCCAGACGGTCTGTGACAGCAAAATCCTCTGCTTGCACCTTCACGATGGTGGGACTGTTAGTAATCCTGGGTATAACCTCCATGCACAAGCACACTGTTGGTGACCACCCAGGTGTGAACCAACATAAGCAGGGGTTGAGATGTGACACCCACACCACATGGAGGAATGCCGCCCCTCTGTGTTACCAGGCAATACTAGGTGGTAGATGACTTTCATCAACCAGTCCAATACCACCACTTTGATTATTGGAGGCTTGAAGTGGTGAAACCCATGTTCAGTCTCTAGAGCTAAGTTCCGGTCAACCCTTCCCCGTCTCTTCCATCATGCAGTATGACTGATGACTTTGAGGTTATGATGGACATCATGGCGAGATCCAATCTTCTTTACATTTCGAGGGTACAGCTCTAAAACGGTGTTCATAGGCCTGCTGCTAGCCAATACACTGGACCGAATCTATTGGTAACTCTTTGGAGGCTTCCGGATCAACTAGTATACACTAGTTGATGTGGAATCTCCTCTTGCTACCTCTACTCTGCCAGATAGTGACAGAAGGGAGTCTGAGTAGTGTGCATGGAGCAGTCATTGTCGAGGCCACGCTATGTCAAGGATCTGGATATATTCTTACCATGTGTATGCCATATCCAAAATTTTCATTACTTCATACAGCATGTCCCCTCCCTCCACTTTTTCTTACTATTAAATACACCATGAATAGTCAAATTAATAGAGTAAGCTTATCTGCAAAAATATCTAAACCTCCCAAACACTTTCTAGTTCATTTTACAAATATATGTGATCTCAATTCTAATCTCAACGATGTCCATTTCCACTTGCAGTCTGCCAAACCCCATGTACTTTTTCTGACAGAATCTCAGTTATCGGTTGATTCAACTACTGCTCATCTCAGTGGCCCAAATTATTCACTGTATGATTCCTTTCGCCTCAAAGGTGGTATTTGTGCATATATCCGTTTCGATATTCCCTGTCAATGTGGAATCTCCTCTTTTCAATTTTCTCTGGCTTAAAATCTCTCTACCTCATTGTATCAAATTCATCTGTTGTCTCTACCGTTCTCCCAACTCCACTAATCACTTGGAGCTCTTTGACTTCCTCTCTTTGCAACTTGACTTTCTCCAGTCCAACTTTCCTAACAGTGTGGTAATTTTCCTTGGTGATTTTAATGTTCACAACTCCAGTTGGCTTCCATTTTCTAGTCACACTGACCCAGCTGGTCAAGATGCTGAGGCTTTTGCAATTACTAATGACCTTGCACAGACTGCTCATTTACCTACAAGAATACCAGATAATCCTAACCATACAGCCAACACACTTGATCTTTTTCTCACAAACAACCCTTCTAAGTACGAGGTCGAAGTGAGTGGTCCTTTAGTCACCTCAGATCACAACTTGGTGATTTTCTCATCTCCAATGGAGCCTTTATCTCATATCTATTCCCAACCTCAGTTCTTGTCAGTGAAATTATTCATGTAGGAATGGAATTCTTTATTCCACACTCCACTTTAAAATCTCGTCCTTTATCTAAACCTTGGTTTTCTAATAAATGTGCTAAGGCTGTTCAAGAGAAGAAAGTTGCATATCGTAATTGGCTTGTTTCCAATTCCTCAGTTTCATTTTCCAATTCCCCAATTCCTCAATTGTAAAGTAGTTATTAATCAGTCCAAACTAGATTTTGTGCAGGTACGTACAGAAAACTTGCTTCTTGCCCTAATGGTAGCCGAGCATTCTGGTCTCTTGCCAAATCTATTGGCCGCAACTTTTGCCCATCTCTGCCCTGCCTCTGTAGCCAGGTGGGCAGCAGCAGCAGCAGTGCATAGCATACACTTCTTGATTAGACCGGGGTTCAAGCCCGTGACCACCAAATACGCCGGATGTGGAAAGGTCAGTGAATGACCATCGCATATCCCCGGAGCAATATGGCCTTGGTTACTAATGCTCCCAACAAACAAACAAACATAACTACAATCTCTGCTCCCAACAAACAAACAAACATAACAACAATCTCTGTCAAAACCAGATGGTTCTGTTGTCACTTCAGCCAAGGATAAAGCTGACTTGCTAGCATCCCATTTTTCTTCCAACCACATGTATTAACGATCTTGGTAAAACACCTCCCACCATTCCCAACTCCATTTGGTGCCTCCTGTGGTCTTTTGTCAAAAGGATGTCAGAAGGATTTTTTGACGAATCTTGATGCTAAGAAAACTCCAGGTCCTAATGGTATTTCTCCACTTGTTCTCAAAACCTGTGCTCTTGAACTTACTCCTGTTCTTTGCCGCCTTTTTTCACTTACTTATTCCAAAGGTGTTTTTATTTCTGCTTGGACATGTCCATACAATGTCTGAAATGTCCATACAAAAAAAGCAGCTTAAGGCCTGGAATGGAAGGGTGGACAAGGTTACACTTTTATACTTCTTTAGTGTGCTCTCCTGGAGCATTATTTGCATTAGATATATTTCTAAATTCAGTCTCATTATTTTTTGCCACACTGTATATACCATTCACTAACTACAGTAATACAAACAGAAGCATTACATTATAAATGTAATTTAACATACTATGAGCCCAATTAGGTAAAATTATTTTGAGAAATGTACCTAGAAAACTATGAATTGAAATTGTTCATAAATTTGTATGCAAAATTTTGTATGGTGGACAAAACAGTGGAAAACCTGATATGAAAATAGTGTTTGTAATGGCTGTATGATGTATTTATAAATGTACTATGATGATTTTTTTTGTTTTTTGCTAGTACTGAGAAGGGAAGACAATAAAAGCTGATGTTTATTTAGCGGTGATATGAAAATGTACATAAAGAAAATGACCAAGCTGTCTGAATTCCAGAGAGATCAGATTGTTGGGGTATGTTTAGCAGGGGCATATCGTTGACTAAAACTACTGATTTGTTTAATGTATCCAGAGCAAATGTATCCAAAGTGAAGCCTGCATTCACGATGTATGGAAAAACAAAATCTCATAGGACAAATTGGTGTAGAACATTGAAGCTAACTGAAAGGTACCACAGGATGCTCATGAGGATTGTAACCCGAAAACATAAAACTGCTGCCCAAAAAATAACTGCACTACTTAATGTGAGTCACAGCAATCCAGTTTCTAGCAAAACAGTTCAGTGAGAACTTCATAAAACTGAAATCTCTGGGCAGAGCAGCTATTGCCAAGTCACTTGTTACTGATGGTAATGCTAGAAAGAGGATGCACTGGTGTGAGGAGTACAAAAAATGGACACTTTATGATTGGAAATGTCATATTTTCAGACAAATCATCATTTAGACTTTTTCCAACATCAAAGAGAGTTTACATTGGGTGAATGGCAAAGGAAGTACATCCTCCTGATCGTCTTCTGCCATCCTTCAAACATGGAGGAGGATCAACAATTGTTCGGGCAGCAATTGCTTGGTTTTCTTTAGGTCCTATCATCGCCCTGAATGGGCAAATTACTGTCATTAATTACCTTGATATTCTGTGTGACCAGGTTCATCCCATGGTGTAAACATTCTTTCCCACAAATGATGCCATGTTTCAAGATGATAATGCTCCAATATACACAGATATGTTCAGTATTGCTTTGAGGAGCATGAAACCGATGCTAAACATCTCTCATTGCCTGCACAATCACCAGACTTAAATGTTATTGAATATTTGGAGAGGAAAGTGAAGAGCAAATTTCCTCCACCTTCATTCAGAGAGCTTGACACATTCCTCAATGAAGAATGGTCCAGTGTTCCTCTTAAGACAGTTCAAGATTTATTTGAATCTATTCCATGTAGAATATAAGCTGTTTTCAAAGGGTGGTTCAACACCGATGAGCCAAAACATTATGACCACCTACCTAATATGATGTTGGTCCTCCACGTGCAGCCAAAACATTATGACCACCTACCTAATATGATGTTGGTCCTCCACGTGCAGCCAAAACAGCTCGTACCCGGCAAGGCATGGATGCTACAACATTTCTAAATGTGTCTTGTAGTATCTGGTACCAACACTTAACCAGCAGATCCTTTACCTCCTGTAAGGCTGTGGTTGAGATGCTGCAGATTGGAGTTGCTGTTCCAACACAAACCACAGATACTCAATGGGATTGATGTCTGGGGAATTTGGAGGCCAGGGCAATACCTGGAAGTCTTCCTCATGCTCTGCGAACTAGTGTCAAACAATCCGGGCAGTGTGGCATGGCACATTATCCTGCTGAAAGATTGCACCGCCAGAAAGTAAGACTGTTGCCAAGAAAGGGTGTACCCAGTCAGCAATGATATTTAGGTAGGTGGTAGATGTCAGAGTGCCCGGCACATGGATGACTGGACCCGTGGTATCCCGGCAGAACATCGGCAAGACACTGCCGCCACTGGCTTGTTTTCATCCCACAGTGCATTCAGGTGCCATCACTTCCCCAACTGGCTGGGTATGCACACATGGCCCCATTTTCAGCAGGGTCCGATGTACTGTGTGTGTAGTGACACATTACTCCCATCACCAGCATTCCAATTACCAGCGAGTTGTGCCATAGTCTCCAATCTGTTGCCACGTACCATCCCAGAGAGCCTTCGTTCACCTTGAGCATCGATGAGCTGTGGTCGTCCAACACCTCGCCGGCAGTTCATGGGTTTCCCTCCTCGGACCACTTTCAGTAGATCCTAACCACGGCTGACTGTGAGCACCCCACCTGCCATGCCATTTCGGATATGCTCTGATCCAGTCGTCTGGCCATTACAATTTGGCCTTTGTCAAACTTGCTTAAGTCCGCTGCCTTTCCCATCTGAAGAACAAGAGTAACACTGATTAACGGAGGTCAGTATCAGGTGTTTTTTATACTATGTCCCAACCTGTGCATGCACTGTAGTTCACCTGCAGTTGCTTCAATTTGCATAACGACTCACTGGTCATGTTTTGGCTCATCGGTGTATTAGTGTATACCTGTAATTCTTATCACAGGTGTTTCCATTATGTTGTCTATCCCCTATATATCATTTATAGTTTTGAAAGTTATAATTCATAAACATTTTGTTAAGGCAAAGTTGTGATGGGATGCCATCCTCATATATTTATCTTTAAGAGTGTTCTAATACTTTTATCTTTCTATATAAAGTCATTTGAAATTTGTTTTTATAAATTCTCTTTTCTGTATAGGAAAATGCCTGTATGCAATTTCCTTTAGGAATAATTCCAATTGGAAAAACAAATACTGTTGCAAAGTCACTGTTTTGGTTGCCATCAGCATCAGAAGCTCAGTAAGTATACAGTGGTATTATATTCTCTTTTAAAAAGGAGATATTTAAAAAGAATTTTGATTAAAGTTTACATTTCCACTTCCCTCACTATTTAGTTATTTATTAAATTGTAGAACTCTAGAATAGCAGCAGCAATGCAAAAATATGTGTAAAAATGCTGAATAAAATGCAATATATTAATTTCAATAAATAAATAACCTCCAAGCTTCCACTAAAGTCCTTTTATATTTTTGCAATTCTTCATTTAAAGTAATTTTAGCAACAATGAATGTCATTTAACTTTTGATTTTTACATTATTTCTTTGGTTTGGTTTATAGATTATTAAAGCAAATGAATAAAACTGCAAAACTCAAGCAAATTTTGAGCAGCACATTGATGAAGGTCCTGACATGCGAGAACTTTCCACACTCTGTAATCCTCCTGAGGATGCAAGGCACAAACTTTGCTGAAACACATTGCAGCCGCAAATATTGTGTTAAAACTGATTGACATGTCTCACAAGAAATACCAGTTTAAATAGGAATTTTGTGAACAGTTAAATGTCGATCTTTCCTAATCAGAACATGATTGATTGAGCCATTGGTTTTGAAGTTAATGGGCAGACAGAGTGAGGATCATCTTTGACTAACAAGTGGCATTCTTTAAACTTTGCGAACCACAAAGCTTTTGAATGACACAGCATCATCTCCAAAATTTGCTACTCGATAAAATCGCTCATTTTAAAATGGCGGAAAACACATAAAACATTTTCTATTCAACATGTGCTAATTCAGACTTATTGCCAATTAATGAATGATTTGTGCATTATTATGTCTAGGTGCATTACCAAACATGTGACAAGTTGCAACTTGCTACACCACTGCAATTTCAAGATACAAAGTCAGTCCCCCAAATGTTTTGATCACATCTTATATTCTCTTTAATAATGCCATAACAGTGTGCACTGTGCACAGTAATTCAGCCCACAAGCTTCCCTAGAACTGTTGGTGTGGTCCACGAGCGCTTCTAAGTTTTGATAGTCTGCATTAATGCAATTAAATGTAACTGCTGAGAGTGCATATACTGACAGTTCTTACTCTTGAATTTATTGTTAAATTCTTGGTTTGTTAATTATATTTATGATTCAGTGTATATTATACTTATAAAAGCATTTTATTATTTTTTTTCTGAAACAATTTCAGATGGTTAGCAGAATGCACAATGGCTGTTATTAAAGAAGTGAAAAAACCTTTGGATGTGATGAAAATCGAGGTACACTGTTTTGATTTCAGAATGGATTTTTTTTTTTTTTTTTTTTTAACTTTTAGAATATTCTAATTAAGAAAATAACTCAGTCCAGTTACTGCTTCTGTTTCTTGGATAAAATATCCAGAAGACATTAAAAACAGAAAACACAAATGTGGGTGATATCAAGTTATATTATTATAAGATACAGTAATGATAGAGTGCTCTATTAATTATAAGTAGAGAACAGAATGTGTAAAATGATATACAGTAGAATCCCGATTATCTGAGGTAATGTGGACCAAGGGAACCTCGGATAACATAGAAAGTTTGGTAAATTATTATTAAATAAACTGGATTTGAATACATTAACGTGATGATGTACACTCTTTTTCAGGTTAGACCTACTTATTGAACATAATGACTTTTAAATTATACAATAAAGTACTTTTAATTTTATTTAAAACTGTTTTATTAAAAAGAAATTTTAAAAATAGTACATGTATAAAAATTACAAGTCATAGACAAGAAAAATGTACACCTAGTCATTAGCACTACACCTTGATATCATATAAAAATTTCCTTAATGGGTTTCTGTTTCATAGAAACTCCTCGCTTTTAGCTGCTATATTTTGTAGGTGCCTAAGTAACAAATCATCAGCGGGTGTGGGTTTCTCCTGCTGTACAATATAACATAAAGCTGACTCAATAACATTTAGACCTTCCGTGTGTGTCTTTTTTTTTTTTGTAGTTTCTGTGCATTCTTCTTTATCATCAGTCATTTCCAGCTGTTCATCAGAATTTGTTCACTCTTTAATATCCTTTGTAGTAAGCATGTCCGAAACAGGAAGGTTATTAGCTAGTTCTAAAAGGGTTTCCTCACCTCTTGAATCTTCATTTGCCATCTCATTCTTGAGGCGCCTCCCTAGCCAGGTGGGCAGGAGCAGCAGTGCATAGCACACGCTTCTTGATTAGACCGGGATTCGAGCCAGTGTCCACCAAATACGGAGGATGTGGAAAGGTCAGGGAATGACCACCGCATATCCCCGGAGCAATATAGCCTTAGTTGCCAATGCTCCTAAAAACCAAATAACAAACAAACAAACATCACATTCTTGTTGGTTTCATTTTAGGAGCGTAAAATATTTTTTCAGGATTTAATACGAGCGGCTGTTTTAACATCGTTCCATGCTTCTGCCAACCAGTAAATAACTTCCTTGATGTTTATTTTTTTAAGATTCACCAATCTTGTTGTCCTTCTCTGTACTTATTCTAGCAACTCTACATGCTTCCTAAAATGAGGCCTCCAGACCTGTATGCAGCACACGAGGCGTGGCCTGACCATTGCCTTATATAAGGGGATAATCACCTCCTTTTCCCTGCTATAAAAATTCTTATATATCATTACCAAGACTTCATGATCTGCTCTTGCAGCCCATCTGCACTGCTCAGAGAACTTCATATCTGACTGCACAATTACTCCCAGGTCTGTTTCATTCTCCACTTCCCTGAGTGTAGTACAACACAGTTGGTACGTTTCTCTTGGGTTACTGCTATCTATACGCAGTACTTTTCATTTGTCAGTGTTAAACTTCAGTTGTCACTTCTCAGCCCATCTGCCCAACTTTTCTAGATCCTGTTGCAGTAGCATACTGCCATTACTGTCATTAACAAACCTGCCAACCTTTGTATCATCTGCATACGTGGACATTAAGCCTGATATACCTTCATCAGTATCGTTGATAAATACACAAAACAACAGCAGGACTAACAATGAACCCTGGAGGTACTCCACTAATAATATTAGTCCATGAAAAGCACCATCCATTGATTACCACTCTCTATCATCTCTCACTCAACCACTCTTTTATCCATTCTAGCAACTTGTCCTTAATACCATACTGCTCCAATTTGTACAGTAGTCTTCCATGTGCAACAATATCAAAAGCTTTCCTGAAATCCAAGTATATGATATCAGAATTATTTTTTGCATCCGGTTCCTTTGTAACCACATCGTGGTATCTAATTAAATTTGTCAGACAAGAATTTCCCTTAACAAACCCATGCTGTGTCTGAATTATTACTGCATATACGTTGTTGAAATTATTTTTGTCATCCAGTTCCTTTGTTCATCATAATAGCTAATCAGATTGGTCAGACACATGGTATTCACTTAACAAATCCAATCTGTGATTTCTGTATAATTGCATTCCTGTCAGGAATCGGTATTGTGGGAGTGACCTGTCCCCCCCCCCCCAAACTCCAGTTATTATCTGGAAAGTTAAAATCTCCCCGTTATAAGATATGCTAATTTGCTGGTCCACTAATTATTTGTCTGGATAGTTGTTTGTTATACTCATCACAATCATAGAGCCTGTGACATACTCCCAATCTCACTTTTGTCTTCCCAGTGCTTGTGTCACACCAGATTCATTCAGTATTACACTGGCAATTCATGCCAACTGGTTGCACTGCATTAGATTCCATGTGCTTCTTAACCACAGATATAACTCTTCCCCCAACAGTTTCCTATACATTTTAAGTAAATCCTCTGCTCTCCTATCTTAATATCATTAGTAATATGAACATGTCCAACAGTATCGTCTTTTGTGCTCTTAAAAGATGGTCTGTTCTACAGCATCATTAATTTTTTCCCTGGAAATCATACCCTGGTCCTATTCCACCTGCCCTTTTTCTGACAAAAGAATCACTGACAATAATTTTGGAGCACTATAGCCTTAGATGCTGATGCGCCATAAAAATCCTAATAACCAACCAACCAACTGACAATAGTTACTTCCTGTGGAACCAGTGCTGCATCAGAAAACAAACAGCACCTCAGAATGTCATTGTGTTGTCTGATACTTTAGGGGGCTCTATCATTGAGCTGGTTAACTGAGTGCTTGACAGGTCTTAATTTTAATATCTTTAAGGGTGTGAACCCTGTTCTTCAGGCCCTCACATTACCAGTCAGACCACTGAATTTGTGCTTGATCTCTTTACACTGTGTTATCAGGTTCTGGCACAGGTAGTTTGCAAATTGGCAACAAGAAGCTCACATTATAAAATCCTGATTTGTAAGAGAACAACAGTTCTTCCCTGAGCCAAAGCATTCCAACTACCTTGAACCATTTGCTTTTACTTCTCTAGTCTGAGGCATGATTTTAGTCTAAATTTAATTTAAAAATACCACATGAAACTAAAAGATATAAGTGTAATAATGCTACACTATTTCCAGGTTATGCAGTACATACTATGCTGTCATTAGTTAAGTATTGTGTTACAGTTATGAGTTGTGGCAATAAAGTTCCCAAACTGGCTGTTGCAGTCTTGTTTGATGAGTCTGAAAATAAATGGAAGTCATATGTTGTAGTTCAAGCTTCCTCCAACAGATACAGAGATTATCCAGTAGGCTGACAGGTTGCAAGTAACAATCAGTTTAATTAGTAATGTTAATGTTCTGTGTTACAATTTTGCAACGAGTAACAAACAAATATCAAATTTTGCTTTAACAGTTCATACATTTCTTTTGCAGATTTTCCCACCTGGTAAATCTGCAACAGAAATGTATGAACCGTTAAAAACTGTTTATGGTGTTGAAACGTTAATGGAATAAGTGGTTCAAAGATGGATATGAGGATGTTCGCAACAATCCAAGAAGTGGGCATCTGTCAACCTCTTGAAATGAGGACAAAGTTGAAACAGTTCAGGAAATTGTGGTAAGAGATCACTGTTTTATCCTCAGAATAATTGCTGATAAGGAGACAATTAGTCAAAACCTGCACGAAGATTTAGGGAAAAGGAAGGTCTGTGCAAAATTTCTGTCACACAGCCTCACCAATTAGCAGAAGCAACAAAGAATGTCATCGTATGAAGACTTGTCAAGACAATCCTAATTTTCTTGACTATTGTCAATAAAGATGAGTGTTGGGTGGTTCAGTATGACCCAGAGGCAAAGCATCAGAGTATGAAGTGGACTTCAAAATCATTACGAAGGCCCACAAAGTTTCATTTACAGATGTCCAAGATCAAGACGATGCTGAATGTTTTTCGACAGA
Source organism: Mastigoproctus giganteus (assembly GCF_048544385.1). NCBI lineage: Eukaryota > Metazoa > Arthropoda > Arachnida > Uropygi > Thelyphonidae > Mastigoproctus > Mastigoproctus giganteus. Next base: position 8,428,937 of record NC_143575.1, read on the forward strand.
CGGTGCTATTTACAAGGAATTTATACCTGAAGGGGGGAGAGGGAGAGAGAGTGTCAATGCGTTCTATGTACAGGTGTTTCTAAAGACTGTTGAAGCACATTTCTCAGATGAGGCCATAATCTTGAGTAAATGGCAGTGGTTCTTATTACATGACAATGTTCCCACCCATTTCACACTTGTTGTGAAAATTTTTCTGACGAAACATGCCATTGTACAGACCATCCATTCACCCTACTCTCCCGATCTAGCAGCCACCAGATTTCTTCCTCTTTCCCAAGGTGAAAACTGCCCTCAAAAAGGAAAGAGATTTCGGGATGTTGAAGACATAAGGAAAAAAATCACTAAACTGAATATTATCTCTTTGGATGCCTTTGCTGACTCTTTTCAGAAATCAGGTGGTGATTATTTGAATAAAAATAAAACCATTTTTGAGTTCCTTCACTTTGTGTTCTTTTTATTGCGCCAGTCAGGAAACAATTGCCACACTTCATATGTTATAAAATCACATCTGTGTTCTTATAAATTTAGAGTTTATATACTTAAAAACACTTCTAATGTTACTTATACTGCTGTGGAATTACATATAAGAATACCAGGTAGTGTTTATATTATTCTTGTATCATTGAATCGAACAATGGCGACAAAATTCTTGCCTAAATCTGTCAAGAATTTTGCCACCTTAGTGTACTTTCTTTTCTTAGCTGTCAGTCTGAAAATGTGGAAATTTACAAACCAAGTTGTTTTGGCAGATCAATGTGTCGAACACAGAAATCCACATGACCAAAAATATGCTCCCCCCACCCCAGTGAAAAATGTCCTTTCTGCTAACTTATGTGAAATTAGGGGAGGTAATTTGTGTTTTCATAGGATTCATCAGCCAGCAGGATTTCAACCACATAGTTAATGCAATAATATATTATACTATCACACAAATGGCATCACTAAAAGGCTAATCTTTGATTTACTAAAAAGATGAGAAGCATTGCTAAGAATGCTTATCCTCTGTTAAGTTAGAGGCACTCCTAACTTTGTACAATTTCAGTAAGGCCAAAATAGCATTAGCAATTCTACAATTTTGTATAATTTCAAAAACACAACTAACATTTATCCCAAAGCTGGGATAAGTTTTGGGATAAATTTGCAAAGAAATAAAAGTACTGTAACACAAAATAAGACTCAAATTCCATACAATATGATTAATGCTTATGACATGTGGCCTGTAGGTAGTGTATGGAAATATATCTATATATCCGGGCCCTTGAGGCTGTTGCAGACATTCTGCCAGATATACAAGACAAGCTGTGCTTGCTACTTGGGAGTCTAAAATGCTGATGGAACTGATATTCGAGTGACACTCAAGTCAAGTGGGCCCAATTTTGGCAAAGTCTGGATGGTCTGTGACAGCCATGGTGGGACTCTTAGTAATCTTGGGTATAACCCTCATGCACAAGAACACTGTGGGTGACCACCCAGGTGTGAACCAACGTAAGCAGGGATCGAGGTGTGGCACCCACACCACATGGAGGAATGCCACCCCTCTGTGTTACCAGGCAATAATAGGTGGTAGATGACTCTAATCAACCGGTGCAATACCACCACTTAGCTTATTGGAGGCTTGAACTGGTGGAACCCATGTTTAGTCTCCAGAGCTAAGTTCCGGTCACCCCTCCCCCCATCTCTTCCATCATGCAATATGATTGATGTTTTTTGATGTTATGATGAACACCATGCCGAGACCAAACTTCTTTACATTTTGAGGGTACAGCTCTAAAACGGTGTTCGCAGGCTGGCCACTAGTTAGCACACTGGACCAAACCTATTGGTAATTCTCTAGGAGGCGTCCAGATCGGCTAGTGTATAATCTTGATATATCTACACTGCCAAATATTGACTGGAGGGAGTCCAAGTAGTGTGTATGTGGGGGGGGACATCGTAGAGGCCACATTATGTCAAGGATCTGGGTATATTCTTACCATATGTATGCTATATCCAAAAATTTAATTACTTCATACAGCATATCCCCCCACCACACTTTTTCTTGCTATTGAATACACCATGAATTGTCAAACTAATAGGGCAAACTTATCTGTGAAAAGATCTAAACCTCCCAAACACTTCCTAGTTCATTTCACAAATATACGTGGTCTCAGTTCTAATCTCAGTGATGTCCATTTCCACTTATAGTCTGCCAAATCCCAAGTACTTTTTCGGACAGAATCTCAGTTATCGGTTGATTCAACCACTGCTCATCTCAGTTGCCCAAATTACTCGCTATATGATTCCCTTCGCCTCAAAGGTGGTACTTGTGCATATGTCCGTTCTGATACTCCCTGTCAGAGACTTGATAATTTGGAATCTCCTCTTTTTGATCTTCTCTGGCTTAAAATCTCTCTACCTCATTCTGTCAAATCCATCTGTTGTCTCTACCAGTCTCTCAACTCCACTAATCACTTGGAACTCTTTGACTTGCTCTCTTTGCAACTTGACTTTCTCCAGTCCAACTTTCCTAACAGTGAGATAAATTTCCTTGGTGATTTTAATGTTCACAACTCCAGCTGGCTTCCGTTTTCGTGTCACACAGATCCAGCTTGTCGAGATATTGAGGCTTTTGCAATTACTAATGACCTCACACAGCTTGTTCATTTACCTACAAGAATACCAGACAATCCTAACTATACAGCTATCACGCTTGATCTTTTTCTCACAAACTAAGTACACGGTCGAAGTGAGTGATCCGTTAGTCACCTCAGATCACAACTTTGTGATTGCCTCTTCTTTATCTCATAGCTATTCCCAACCTCATGTTGTTTGGCATTACAAGAATGCAAAATGGGATGACCTACGAGATTTCTTTTCCTTGGTTGCATTACTGTTTCAAAACTTCTGATGTCAACATTTGCTCAGATCATGTCAGTGAAATTATTTTTGTAGGAATGGAATCCTTTATTCTACATTCCACCTTAAAATCTCGTCCTTTATCTAAACCTTGATTTCCAATAAATGTGCTGAGGCTGTTCAAGAGAACAATGTTGCATATCGTAATTGGCTTGTTCCCAATTCTTCAGTTTCATTTTCTGCCTAAACCAGAACTTGCAACAATTGTAAAGCAGTTATTAATCAGTCCAAACTAGATTTTGAACAGGCTAAGAGTAGAAAACTTGCTTCTTGCCCTAATGCTAGCCGAGCATTCTGGTCTCTTGCCAAAACTATTGGCTGCAACTTTTGCCCATATCTGCTCCCACCTCTGTCAAAACAAGATGGTTCTATTGTGACTTCAGCCAAGGATAGATCTGACCTGCTAGCATCCCATTTTATTTCCAACTCATGTATTAATGACCTAGGTAAAACACCTCCCACTATTCCCAACATGCTCCATTCAATGCCTCCTGTAACCTTCTGTCAAAAGGATATCAAGGGATTTTGACGAATCTTGATGATAAGAAAGCTCCAGGTCCTGATGGTATTTCTCCACTTGTTCTCAAAATCTGTGCTCCTGAACTTACTTCTGTTCTTTGCTGCCTTTTTTCACTTTCTTATTCGAAAGGTGTTTTTCCTTCTTGGAAATTTGCTCATATCTAGCCAGTTCCTAAAAAGGGTGACAAATCCCTCCCATCCAATTATAGTTCCATTGCAATTACTTCTACTCTTTCTAAAGTGATGGAGTAATCAATTAACCACCAACTCTTAAAGTACCTAGAAACCTTCTGTCTGATCAACAATCACTAGTATGGATTCCATCAGTGTCGATCCACTGGTGATATTCTGGCTTATTCTACCCATTTATGGACAAATTCAATGGAAAAGTTTGGCGAAACACAAGCAGTTGCTCTTGACATTTCAAAGGCTTTCAGTCTTGTTTGGCATAAAGGTCTTTTAAACAAGTTCCATCTTATGGTTTGCCAACTGTTTTTTGTAATTGGTTTTCCAGTTTTCTCTCTGATCGCTCACTGAGGGCAATGGTACATCCCTCCCATCTAATTATCGTCCCATTGCAATTACTTCTACTCTTTCTAAAGTAATGGAGAAATCAATTAACTGCTGCCAACTCTTAAACTATCTAGAAACCTTCTGTCTGATCAACGATTGCCAGTATGGATTCCATCAGTGTCGATCCACTGGTGATATTCTGTCTTATGTTACCCATTTATGGACAAATTCGATGGAAAAGTTCGGTGAAACACAGGCAATTGCTCTTGACATCGTCAAATCTTGACAAAGGCTTTCGATCGTGTTTGGCATAAAGGTCTTTTAAACAAGTTCCTATGGTTTTCCAACTGTTTTTTGTAATTGGTAGCTCTCTGTCTTCTAACTTCTCCCCTAATGTTGGTATCCCCCAAGGTTCAGTTCATTCTCCCACTCTTTTCCTCTTATATATTAATGACCTTCTTCCATTGACCAGAAATCCTATCCATAGTTTTGCTGATGATAGCACATTGCATTCCACTTTCCAGTTTGAGAAACCTTGCCCTTCTCAATCAGCTTCAACTTCTCGAATATCCACTACCAATTCTTTAAACGCCGATCTCCAGGTAATTCTCCAGTGGGGTAAAGACAACTTAGTTGATTTCAATCCTTCTAAAACTCAGTCCTGTCTTATATCTTGCAAAAAGAATTCTTCTGCTCCTATGCTCATCTTTGGTGACACTCCAATTTCTAGGCAAAATGATATCTCTTTTGGGGATTACCCAAATTGCATATCTGCCCTACTATGGAATATTGTTCCCACATCTGGGGCGTGCCGCCAAAACCTCTTTCAGGCTTCTAGATTCCATTCAGAAGAAGGCAGTTAGGTTAATCAATGACTCCTCTCTAACATAGTCTCTCCACTCTTCTCATAGACATACTGTTTCTGCTGCATGCCTTTTCTATAGATACTTCCATAGGCACTGTTCTTCTGAATTGGCTTCTATAATTCCTGGTCTCTCTTTCAAAACAGTCCAAACACGTGCCGCCATCAGCCAACATCCATTTACTGTCCATCTTCAAACTCACAGTACCAACTTTATATATTCGTTGTTTATTCACTCAACTGCCGTTTTCTGGAACAACCTTCCTTCATATGTATTTCCTGAAAATTACAGTCTTCAGAAGTTCAAGTCAACTAATGTCAACAAATATCTTCTTTCGTCTTCTCAACCTCCAATCCATGCTCGGTACTAAGTACTATAGGCTATAATACTTCTCTCGTGTTTGGGGTTTTCATTAAAAAAAAAAAAAAATATATATATATATATATATATATATACACATAAGCAAAATATTTACAAATATAAGCTTTGTATGCTAGATGAAATTTTGTTTAACACAAAAAAAAGTGAAAATAGCAAGAAGCTTTCCCCCTCTCCCCCATGAGCATATTTGATGGGAAAAGTATACACAAAAATTGTAGCAAAGTAAATGAGACTAAAATAAAATGTTTTAAATAGCAGGAAAATGAAAATACTGGTAATGTAAATGTGGGGTTGCACTGTATATCTTTTTGAAGTTAAAGTTATAATTATTATTATTAATTTTTTTTGTTTAGGGCGAGAACGGTAAAACAGTGTTTGCTCTTGCAGATATTGAAATGGGTGTGTTTCGAGATACTAGAGCCATTTCGAAAGAGTGAGTACTTTTTTTTTTTTTATATATATATATATATATAAGTTATTTGAAACATGAGGAAAATAGGAATTAATACCGTATCAAATAATCAAATTATATTTTTTAAATTTAACAAGATCAATTTATGGTGATTCATATGTCCTTGCACACTTTCAGCACCCCTCTCTTATATGTAGTTTTTTTATCTGTGGGGGCAGCCAAAAAGCTGTGAACAGGGTATATAAAATATATTAATAAATCATAGAATAGGTTTATTCTGTTAAGCTTAATGTCTTATAACATAACATGGAAAACTTGTATGTCAATGTCTTATGCAGTTTCTGCAATTTAATTTTTTATGTTAGTAGGTAGAAGAAGAAGAAAAATGAATATACAGGAAATCAAGCATCATTCATTAATTAGAGAGTATATAAATGCTAAAGAAATCCACAAAAGTATGGCTACCGTGTTTGGAAGTACTGCCTAGTTCTACTGTTTCGAGATTATCAGCACAGTTCAAAAGAGCACAGGAATCAATTGAGCATAATTTAAGGTCCCTTTGGCCATTTAAAGAAAAAAAATTTAGAATTTTTTCTTTAAATGGTCAGAAGAATGTGTCTAAACTTGGAAAAAGTACTTAACATTTCCCATGGAAGCATTTTAACAATAATACAAGAACATTTGGGAGTGGCCAAAGTTTGTGCAAGATGGGTTGCAAGAAACCTTTCCATTCATGGCAAGCATCTAAAGAGAATTTAAACTTAATTCATGGTAATCAAGATAGATTTTTATCCAGTTTGGTGACTAGTGATGAAACTTGGCTACATTTTTACGATGCCAAATACACATTATAAAGTATACAATGGAAGCACACAGTATCTCCAACTGCAAAAAAGTTTCGAACCCAGAAATCAGTTGGAAAAGTGTTGCTTCAGTTTTCTGTATTAAAAGGATTGTTGTTAATTGATTACCTTATACCAAAAAACACAGCAGAAATATTATGCCAGCCTTATGCCAAAGTTAAAAGCTGCAGTTCAGGAAAAAGGACAAGAAAAGCTGGGTCATTGGATTTTGCTTCTCCATTATAATACACCCATGCCACAAAGTCCATTTACACAGGCTTAAAATTCATGAATGTGTATTTGAACAATTAAACCACCCCCTGTACAGCAGAGATTATCCTGTTGTATAAGGCAATGATTAGGCCACATCATAAATGCCGCATACAGGTCTAGAAACCTAACTTTAGGAAGGATGTAAATCTGCTGTAATGGGTGTAGAGAAGGGCAACAAGATTAGTGAGGGGGAAACAAAGGGATGCCCTTAGCAATAAAGGCTTCAGTTCTGCAAATTGCAGCATCTGGAGGCTAGGAACCGGTAAGAATATCTGATTGAGGTGTTTAAGGCTTTGAATGGCTTGAGTAAGCTAATTGCCAATGGCATCCTTTAAGGCATTTTCACAAGTATCCTTTTTGCAACCATTTGATTTTTGCAACTGTCATCAGAAATGACACCTGCCTATAAACAACACTTCATTTCTGTTATTATCAGAAAATGCCCTAGCAAGGTTAGAAATTAACTTAAAAGAAGAGGATCAGTTTCATCCCTTTATTCATACTTTTTCATTTGATTTTTGCAATCATTATCATTCATCATTGTTACATTCTCCCTGCTAAATTCAATAATACACTCCTTTTCTGGTCTTTTTGTTCCAGTGTTATATCTGCTTTCAATGAACAGTAGTATCTATCTTCTTTGTACTTAATATTGCTGAAACTTGTTGTGAAATAATTTATATCCTACTTACATTTTTAGTATTTCACAAATGTACATGTTTTCTCTTAGTCTTTTTTTATAAATAAAATTTTTTTTTATAGATATTGGTACTTTGGTCCCTTGAAGTCTAAATTGGTATATGTTTTGAAAACTTTGAAAGTAAGTATTTTCAAGAATATGCTTCCAACCTTTCCTTAAAATGAATAAAACTTTTTCCTTGTTGAATTGTACAGTTTGGAAAAAAATTTAACCTTTTCTGCTTTTGCATTTTTTTAAGAGATTATGTTTGAGTACTTCTAATTGTTTTATATGATACTGCTTTAATTTTCATTTAAATAATAAAAAAAAAAACTATCATTGTCTGTTTATTTTAGAATTGGCTACTTATTTTATTCCTATTTAATATAAACTTAGTGTACAGCAAGTCCCCAACTTGTAGAACCTCTTAAGAATGAATTCAATTCATTCTTAAGAGTTTCTGTGAAAGCTGAAATGGTGCAAGTCCAAAAATCCTTAAATACGATATTTTAATTAGTTTTAATTTGTAACTGGAAATTAAAATTGTTTAAATAAACTACAACAAAAAAAGTCTGATATCTAAGGATCTGTTGCTTCCTTTTAGTATCAGTATGAGGCAAAGAAGTATGCTTAAACAGTCGGGCAAAAAAAAAATTACTAAATTCAGTCCATCCCCTATAATAATTTTTTTAAACCTTCCTTAAATATACAGGGTGTCTCAAAAACGCATGGCATAACTTCAGGAATGAGTTCCTCATATGTAGACAATAAAAATATTTTATATCAACATAATTCCGGAAATGCTTGGTTCCCGAGTTATTAACCGGAATGTCTTATCTCCCGCAGGTGATTTCCTTCACCACAAGGTACTGACAGAATCTGATGGTTTTCCATTCCGACCACATACTCAAATCAGGAGCAAGCGGACATGCACTTTATGTATGGTTTGGCGGATGGCAATACTCTGGAGGCTCGTCTTTGGTACCACAAAAGGTTCCCAGAACAAAGATGTCCAGACAGGAAAAAGTTTGAAGGTATCCATCGCCGCCTTTGTGAACATGGGACCTTTATACCTCATTTTGCCAACAGAGGACGACCAAGATCTACGACTCCTAAAGTAGAGGAAGAGATTTTGGATGTTGTGCATGCCACTCCTGGAATCAGTACACACAGAATAGCGATGCAACTGGCTGTTCAACATTCGACTATTTGGAGAGTGTTGTGAGAACACCAACTGTATCCTTACCATCTGCAGTGGGTACAGGCCTTGTCACCAGCAGATTACCCTGCGCGAGTAATGTTCTGCCAGTGGTTCTTGCAGCAGTGTGGTACAACTCCTCACTTTCCTGCCTTAGTGATATTCACAGATGAAGTACAGTTCACACAAGACGGAATCCAAAACTTTCACAATCAGCATGTATGGGCTTAGGAAAACCCACATGTAATTCTTCCATCACATCACCAACAGTGGTTCAGCCTCAACATCTGGGCAGGTGTTTTTGGTGATAAGTTATTTGGGCCCCATGTACTTCCAAACAAACTCACAGGGCAGGCGTACAGAAACTTTCTGGAAAACAATGTCTGATTCCAAGGTCTGATTCCTTGGAATTGGACGACATGCCAATGATCATTCGTCAACAAGCACACTTCATGCACGATGGTGCCCCTGCACATTTCAGCCACCTATCCCACAATTACCTGAATCGAAGGTTTCCTGGTTGGTGGATAGGTAGAGGTGGACCAACTGCCTGGCCTCCATGCTCAACTGATTTAAACCCACTAGATTTCTTCTTGTGGGACCATTTAAAGTCATTGGTGTATTCAACTCCGGCAGCTGATGTAGAAACTCTCCGCAATTGAATTGTGGCAGGTTATGAGACAATACGAAACATGCCAGGAATTTGGCATCATCTTCACGAGTCCATGAGATGTCGATGTGAGGCCTGTATTCAGGCAGAAGGTGGACATTTTGAACAATTACTATAAGGTGATGTGAACAGTTAAGTGTCATAGACAGACCTTCAAAACTTGGAAACCAAGCATTTCCGGAACTATGTTGATATAAAATATTTTTATTGTCTACATATGAGGAATTCATTCCTTAAGTTATGCCATGTATTTTTGAGACACCCTGTAACACCAGATGGAAGCTTGTTCAAACAAACAACTCTCTGGCTGAAAGCAAAATTTTTTAAATTTGTTTGTCCTGTTATGTGTTTTCTGAGAAAGAGCAAGGATGTCAGCAGCATTATTGCATCTTTTATATTTGCTATTACAGTGCTTGGCCACTTTATTATGACTATAAAGATTTAAACTATATGCAGTTTTTAAATCTGTTAAAAGACTTGAATGATGCTAGTTTTTGAACAATTAACAGATGAGCTGTCTTATTTTCTGTGAAGCTGTATAATCCAACTAAACCACATTATTAGCAATATTATATACAAACTAATTCAAAGTTCAAGGGATCAAAATTTATCCATTTGTATTTAAACGGGTTTGACAAAATATCTGTACACATTCAAAACTTGTCAGTATTAATTGAGAAAATTTTAGTTAGATGATTTTATTACCACTGTGCAAAATTTTTGCAGTTCTCATTTAAAATATTAACAATCCTTTAGTTTCACTGTGGTAAACATTTAGTCAATATGAGAGTGATAACAATCATGATCTGGAGAAATTCAATAAATTTCTTGCATGTGACACTAAAATTGCTAAATTTCATTTTTTTGCCAGCTGTTACTAATTATACAGTTCAATGTATACAACTGTACATTAAAATAAGTGTTAGGTTTCTTTATTATGTATAATTTTATATACCTGTGCGAGAGAGAGAGAGAGAGAGAGAGAGAGAGAGAGAGAGAGAGAGAGAAAGAAAGAATATCCACACCTTGGGATATCTTGTTCTTTCTCATGTGTTATAGCCATAACACACGAGGAATAACCAACTCTGATGGAAAGAAAGAGGAAAGAAGCACACCCAACGTTTGCACATAAAACAGCTATGATAAAAATTATAGTTATTTCTTGTAAGTTTTTTAATAATGGCAGAAGGAGATACCCACATAGAGAAAAAAAAAACAGTTAAAACTTAAGTATCCTCTTATGGATATGTAGAACAGTAGTTTTTAAACCTTTTTTTAATAACGGCATCCCTAAGTCATTTATTTTATTTTGCTGTGCCCCAACTCAATTTTCTGCCTGTTAGATCCAATTCCTCTATACAGGAACTCCCCGGCTTACATAAGGGTTGCGTTCCACAAAACGCTACGTAAGTCGGGGAATTTCCCCCATGCTTGTGCAGCACTCACAATTGAGCTCACTGAATTGATTGAATCAAAAAAAAAAAAATGTTCGACGAACATGTAAATAGAATTATTTATTGTATTTATTCAATTTTTTATCTCATGCGCAGGAAAAATTAGAAAAGCATGCAATTTAAAAAAAAGAGGAGACAGGCATAATGTCGGTAAGTTTTACCTCTCGAGCATCAGTGCCAGAATCGATATCTTCAGATGATAAGTACACCACTGCGGAGGTTGAGGCCTGTGGAGATTTAGAAGGGGTCGGTCGCTCAACCTTATGAAATATATATCTAAACTGGGACGGTGGCTTTTTTCTTTTCATCTTAGATTTCTTTTTGGCAAGCAAGCATATCATTCACCCCTCTAACTTTTAAGAATCATTCGCTGTCAGGATCGATCTCAAATTTGCCATTGCCGATGCAATTTCACGAAATGCCATTGCCATCTCTCTGGCGATGAAGTGTCTCAGCTGCTGATTTGGTTCATCTTGAGTTTCGTCAACATTTTATTAATTCACTATTGCTGCCTGCAAGTCAATATGTTATTTGTCAGATAATTCCTTCTCTTCCTCAATTAACTCCTCCACATCTTTGGCATCAACCTCCAACTGAAGTAGCTCTGCAACCTTTACAATCTTATCTGTAATCTCTTCATATAATTCGTCTTTTTCAAATCCTCTGAAGCCTTTTACGTGCAGTGGGCATATTCTCTTCCATGCGCCATTTAAACAACTTTTAATCATTTCCGACCAGGCCTTATTAATGTTTAAGATGGCGTGGTAAATATTGTAAGATTTCCGAAAGTCTTTTAACGTAAAATTTTTCTCATCATCTACTGCAGACAATGCCTGAGCAAATGTTGTGCATAAATAGTATGTTTTTAAATTTGAAATAATACCCTGATCCATAGGTTGGATGAGTGAAGTCGTGTTTGGCAGTAGAAATATGACTCTTTCTCTCTCTCGTTCAAATTGAAATCATCTAGATGCTTAGAATGTCCAGGAAAATTATCTGATAGAAGCAAAATCGTGAAAGGAACGTTGTTCTCTTGACAATATTTTTCAACCTCAGGAATGAAGCAGCATTTAAACCAATCCTCAAAGAGATATTGTTATCCATGCTCTCTGGTTGGATCAGAAATGCATGGGTAGGGTTGCTTTATTGATGCCCTATGACGCAAGAGCGTAGCCATATCTTTTGACACCTTGAAACCTGGCATTGTATGTTCAATCTGGCATTTTTTTCAATACAGAGCAGTCTCGTCAACGTTAAAAATCTGCTGCGTTGAATAGCCGCCTTCATGAATATTGTTTTTCAACACATCACAAAATTTCGCTGCAGCTGCCGAATCGGCACTGGCGACTTCACCGCATACTTTAACGTTGTGGAAACAAGTGCGATGCTTGAACCTATTAAACCACTCATTGATTGCCATGAACTTGGCTTGGGGTTTGCCGTACTTCTATTTAATATCTTCATAACTACTGTTGCTTTTACTTGAATGGCCATTAGACTCAGGGGCACTTGCTTCTGAATCTGATTTTCGATCCATATTATTAACAGCTGTTCCATCTTCGAAATAGCACCAGAACACTGTTTTGTGATCACTGTTGATCTTAAATGCATTGATCCTTTGACGTGTTCTTTTATAGTACACTGTTCTTTAAAATATTCACTGTTGAAGCAGCGAGACCTAATTCCCTTCCAATACATGACAAACTTTGCCCTGCTTCGTACTTCTTAATCATTTTCATCTTCATTTCTAAATCAATTTTGTTTCGTTTTATGGCACTGCCACCGCTTGCAGTTTTTGTTGGTCGCTTTCCATTCACCATTGTAATACGCAAATAGGAATGAAGAGAAGTTTCTGAAAATTAGTTTTTTATATGATTGAAGATTTCAGTGAAGGAGAACACATTTCTCCATAATAGTGTAAAAACCCACACAATTGCAGTTATCGTTATTATCGCAAATGCAATAAGATCGAGTTCTACCCATTTATAATTAGATGTACTAACAGAAAAGCCCAATAGCTCGGAAAGTGCAAATTGTTTTTATTGTTTTTTGGTTGTGACCTCCAGAAATGTGTTTTAGAAAAATATCACAAAGACGTTCAAAATTGATTCTTATAACTGGAACATATGATAACGATGAAAGGGTAGTGCAATTTCCATTATGATCTTTTAGAGAGATAAATAGCTTAGTTATATAGTGAAATTTTCAACTTCCAAGGACTTGGAATAAATTACAAAAAAAAAAAAAAGAAAGAAAGAAAGAAACGTTGTTATTGGGTTCACATTGCGATATTTTCACGTTACCTCCATTTATTCCTACGGGATCCAGAATACATTTCCACGAATTTTTTAAGTTTGTACTGGCCGACAAAAACTTAAATTTGAATTTCCGAAGTCGAGTATTACATAAGTTGGGGAGTTCCTGTATATATATATATATATATATATTAAAAAAATATATGTTATATGATAGTTATTACAATAATATAATTATAAAAGTTATGGTTCATAATTAATACAAATTATATATGCAGCATATAATAATTTTATTCTTTATATAGAGGTACTAAGTAAACATCAGTTATAGATCACCACAAAAAATCAAAAAGGTACTGTACACCTTTTTATAATGAAATAAACATATAAATAAAAAAAAAAAAATAAGTTTAAGTAACTTAAATCCAAATTACGTGGCACCCCTAGAACGTTGTTGCAGCACCCTAAGGTGCCTCGACACCCCGGCTGAAAACCACTGATGTAGAAGGAGAACTAATGCTGACTGCAGAAATTTGTGCAGTAAGTTCCAGGAGTACACTACCGTGGGTTATTGAGGGCACTGCCAACAAAGGGCATAGGTGCCGTGGACGATAACACGAAGCACCATGGCTGAAATTTTTCCAAATCAACTTATGTACTGCAAATGTCCAGAAATTTAAACTAGATCTTTTAAGGAATTGGCAGTCAAAAGTGTGTCCAATACAAAATCTTTTAAATCCTGTTTGTTAACTGTCTGAATATTGGCTGCAGGCCTCATACAGGGTGGTCCAACAGGCCTGAGAAAAATTGGAGCACCTGTCCAAATTCCAGCCTAGACCGGAATTTTAAATGCTAGGAGCATTTAAATTCTTGTTAAAAAATAAAGCAGGGTGGTTAAGGGAGAAATAACACAGTTATGAAAATTAACTAGTTGAATTGCTGTAACTGTCTTAAATTAACTAGTTTAATTGCTGTAACTGTGTTATTTAAAGAGAGTAATAAACACAATTATGGCATTTAACTAGTTTAATCTGATTCTGTTGTTTAAAGGTGGTTTCATCAGTCTACAAAATATGTCAATGATATTTAGGTTTGAATGAAAATGGTAATTTTAATTTTCATTCAAACCTTGCAGCAACATGGAATGATTCTATTTAAGTTCCTTTATGATTCTATTTAATCTTGTTTTAGGTATTTTAAGTATACCAAACTTCGCTTTCTTTGAGATTTTTTCAGATTTCTTTCGATATCCTGTCTTACAAGTTCAAAATTGTTCTTTGAGATACAAGGTCTGCCAAGTTTTGGTAGATTATGCACTGGTACTACTTCATCAACTTATTCACAGTTTGCTTTATGGTTTTTATTGTGGGTGGTTTGTGTTCAAAAAACTTTCTGAACTAGCATGATGCAACCATCTGCAGCATTTTCATATTTTGCATGCCACTTTACAGTTTCAACCCTCTCCATTGTTAAGCTCATGTTACTTTTCTTATATTCAAATTATTTTGAAACAATAAAAGAAAAGATTATATGCTATTTTTGAAATAACTTATACATATTTACATCAGCAGTTACTTGAAATAGTTCCTTATGGATTGCCCTTTGTATTATATAGGGCTTTTGCCCTATATAAGCAGGCCACACGCTAGCAGGGCTTTTGTGGATTTATTGGATGATTGTTTTCTACATCAGCATGTTCGGGAGGCAACTAGAGGGAGTAATACTCTTGATGATTATCAGCAGTGATTCTTCATGCATTAAGAATCTGCAGATAAATGAACCACTAAGTGGCAGTGATCACAGTGTGCTGAAGTGGGATTTACTCAAAGAGGTAACTACCATTAGGGGTAAAGGGAAGGGTTATTGCTTCCGTAAAGGCGACTACGATGGACTGAGACAGTATTTAAATTCTATACAGTGGGACCAACTGATGATGTTACCAACAGCAAATTCAAAATGGGAAGCATTCAAAGAACTTATCTTGGAAGCTACTAGGCTTTACATACCAACTAAGAAATATTGTTCAAGGTTTAGGCCAAAATGGATGTCAGATGAACTAATGAGGCATATGGCAGAGAAGAAAAATGCATGGGATACATACAAATTAACACATGACACAGAAGCCTATAATAGATACAAGTTGATATGCAACCAAGTTACAAAGGAGGTTAGGCAGGCGAAGGCAGATTACGAGAAATCCTTGGCAAGGGATGCAAAGAAAAACAGCAAAGAGTTCTTTACTTATGTAAACTCTAGAAGGAAGGGTATGAATCAGATTGGTCCACTTGATATTGATGGGTCAAGTGTTGATGATCCTGCTCAGGTAGCTAACAAACTAAATGAATATTTTGCATCGACATTCACACATGAGGAGTTATTCAGCGAGGGGAATGCCAGAGGTGTATTCAACTCTAGCAGTAAGCTACAGAATCTTGAAATAACTGGGAGTAAAGTGGAGGAGAAACTGTTGAAGATAAACACAAGAAAGGCACCCGGGGTGGATGGGATCTATCCAGTTATATTAAAGGAGGCAGCAAAGGAAGTAAGCAAACCCTTAGCCATAATTATGAGAGCTTCCTTGGACTCAGGGGAGGTACCCATAGACTGGAAATGTGCAAATGTGACCCCAATTCACAAAGGAGGATCAAAGGCTGACACAAGTAATTATAGACCTGTGAGCTTAACTTCTGTTCCAGGAAAATTAATGGAGGCACTGGTTAAAGAAGCACTGCAGGATCATTTAGACAAGACTTCAGTTATAGCTCAGACACAGCATGGTTTTGTTAAGGGGAAGTCTTGCCTGACCAACTTGATTGGATACTATGATGCAGTCACAAAAGAACTGGATGCAGGGAATAACTTTGATATTATATACTTGGATCTTAGAAAGGCTTTTGATACTGTTGCACATGGAAGACTGCTACACAAATTGGAGCAGTGTGACATTGGAGGCAAATTGCTGCTATGGATAAAGGGGTGGTTGAGGGGGAGAAGACAGAGAGTGGTAATCAATGGACACTGCTCATCGTGGACTGATGTTATTAGTGGAGTCCCTCAGGGCTCAGTGTTGGGTCCATTATTGTTTTCTGTATTTATAAATGATATTGATGATGGTATATCGGGCTTAATGTCCAAGTTTGCAGACGACACAAAGGTTGGCAGGGTTGTCAAGGACACTACTGACACTATGCTGCTGCAACAGGATCTGGAAAGGTTGAGCAGATGGGCTGAGAGGTGGCAAATGAAGTTTAACATTGACAAATGTAAAGTACTACACATGGGAAACAGCAACCCCAGAGCAACGTATCAACTCTGTGGTACAACACTGACAGTGGTAGAGAATGAAAGGGACTTGGGGGTGGTTGTGCAGGCAGATATGAAGTTCTCTGAGCAGTGCAGACGGGCTGCAAGAGTAGCTCATGGAGTATTGTCAATGATATACAGGAATTTTTCCAGCAGGGATAAGGAGGTGATTATTCCATTGTATAAGGCGATGGTCAGGCCACACCTAGAGTACTGTATACAGGTCTGGAGGCCTCATTTCAAGAAGGATGTAGAGCTGCTGGAACGAGTACAGAGAAGGGCAACAAGATTAGTGAATGGAACAAAGGGGTGCTCTTACGAAGAAAGGCTTAAGTTTTGCAAATTACAGTGTCTGGAGACTAGGCACCAGCGAGGTGATCTGATAGAGGTGTATAAAGCCTTGAATGGTTTAAGCATGCTCAATGCTGATGGGATTCTTCCTCTAGCTCAGAAAAATCACCTGAGAGGGCATAAATTCAAATTGAGGAAAGACAGATGTAGGATAGACGTGCGGAAATTTGCCTTTAGCCAGCGGGTGGTTGGTTGGTGGAACTGACTTCCATCCCTTGTGGTGGAGGTTGATAGCCTAAATAAGTTTAAGGCTCAGCTGGACAGGTATTTTGAACGAACAGAGGGGTGAAGTGGAAGTGGTTTTTTTTTTTTTTTTTTTTTTTTTTGGCTGATGCTGCATAAGCTTGCTTTCTTGCATCAAATGCCTCTGCTAATGCTAATGCTAATATATGCTGCCCTATCATTAATATACAGACACCTGCATATCTACAAATAATCTTTATTTACAGGAAAACTAGTAAATGTGTACTGAAACTTTTAGCTTTGATGACAACATCTGGTCTTCATGGAACAGTCTCCACTAGTTTTTTTATCCTCTGATATTAGGGAATTGTATATAATAGTATAAATAGGTGGCAAGAAATTTTATGTGAGAGTGATGAATGAACTGTAATATAAATTTATAGCAAAACATAAGAGTAAGTTGAAGCCACACGATCAAAGCTTCATCTGTCAGCTTGTAATAAGAATAGTGTCAATTGGCCACCTTTATCTGGCAGTAAGGCCAGTAGAGTTAAGGGCAACCCAGTTGTGAGAATTAATGTTGAAGAAAAAGACAGCAAGGAAAAGTTCTCCTGTTCCCAGATTGAGTAGCCCCCCTTTCTGTCAGGAATTAAAGTCCTTTTCAGACAATAGCCTAGGTGCTTATGTAACTGTAGTTAGCACGAATAGCTGGTTCTATCTTATACAGTTTACTAAGCAACAGTGTTAGAACAGTGAAAGTTGCCCTTTTTGCAAGGATTACAAATATTAAACAGCAAGTAATATCCCAAAATACGAATACTTTCTCTTTAGAAAATATGTACAATTATACATAATAAAGAACAATGCTTGTTTTAATGTACAGCCCATATACATTTGCTGCATGACTATTATGGTGGCAAAAATGAAACTTTTCAAACTTTGTTATTACGTGAAAGAAATTGAAAGGGATTTGCACATTCCTCATTGTGAATTCCTTAAGAAGAATAGTTACTTTTTTTTTAAATTATGTAATGCAAAAGTATATTTCTCTGAAGCACATTTATTGTCATTATCTCTGAAATTGAGTGCATACATCTGATGACTTCAAGGTGTAAAGGCACCTGTTTTGGAAAATAATATGTTTATACCATTAGTGATTAGCGTTTTTTCATTATTGGAAACGTGTCATATAAAAAGAGAATTGGTATACCTGGGAAAAAGTAGAAGAGGGAGTTTGTCCACCAAAGCTTCATGTCATCAGGGGACACTATAAGTAACTCCAGTGAATAGAAGGAAGAACATAGTGTTTCGATAACCACTCAATCCAGGAAGAGTTGAGTGACTGTGGTCCCTACATAATGACAACCAGTAGTGAACACTTTCCTGGCCAGCAAAGCATGTAAAGCCATGAAAAATTAACTGAAAAACATGCAGACCCAAAAATAAATACTTGTAAATGGTACCTCTGGAGATGATAAATATAATAATTTTTCTTAAATTACAAATGGTAAAGGTAACTATTAGAATCTGAATTGACTAAAATGATGATATAATTTGTAAGAGAGATGAACCAGAAAATACAAAATTTTGAAAAGTTGAAATATGATAAAAATAAAATGATGGATAATAGGCAGCAAAGAACCAGACAAATAAACAGGAAGCAACAAAATCTGAAATATTGAAGACATGATAACAGGCTAGCATGAAAACTGAGAGGTTGGGATAAACTGGAAGACCATTATACTGTACCTAGTAAATTTAAACAGTGCAGAAAAGAGCAATCCAAAACACAATAAGCGTGAATAGGTTAACAGAAACAATACAGAGATTTGTAAATGCAATGTATAAACATAAGATAAAATTTTATGTGAGAGTGATGAATGAATTGTAATATAAATTTATAGCAAAACATAGAGTAAGTTGATGCCATAAGGAGCAGGAGGGCAGATCAGGTTACAGAAAGTGGGTGGGAGAAGTCATAATGCAGTGCAAACAGATGACCAGGAGTTTGCGTAATGTCTTATCATTTATTGTACTTTTGTATCTGAGGAGGAAGGTGTTTTCTTATGAAAACCAGTAGTGAGAATTGGGAATACTGTGTTTAGGTCTATATATTGGAACATTTTAAATATTATGTTTAGGTCTTGGAGGCTGCATTTAAAGAAAGACATTGGGCTTCTTGAAAGGTTCAAAGACAGGTAACTCATATGGTGAGAAATTCAAAGGAATGTCCTTATGAGAAGACATTATACAGATGAAGGATAAAGGGCTTGGAAAGTTAGGGACCTTGGAGTCGGAGCATGTGATTGAGGTGTCTGACAAGAAGAGTGAAATGAACGGCTGTGAATTTTTCACATTGAAATAGGACAGCAAATATTGGAGACATAAGGTGCCTCCGTAGCCAGGTGGGAAGGAGCAGCAGTGCGTAGCACACACTTCTTGATTAGACCGGGGTTCGAGCCCGTCACCACCAAATACGGAGGATGCGGAAAGGTCAGGGAATGACCACCGCATATCCCGGAGCAATATGGCCTTAGTTGCTAATGCTCCTAAAAACCAAATAACAAACAAACATTTGGAGACATAAACACAAACTAATGAAGTTTGTTAGGTAGGTCTGCATATTACATATGAAATAAACTTTTCCTGGAAGCTAATAATTTCTGGAAGTGGGAAGAGTATGAAAAGAGTGAATATAAGTTGTATAGGAAAAGGTGTGTGTTTTTTTTTTTTTGTTTTTTTTTTGGCTTATTCAATAAAAAGAATGCTTCCTTGAATATTTTGGCCCAGACAAATACTAACAATATAGCTAAAAAAATAAATTCGATTTACAGAATATTACAGTGTATTTATACTGCTTTCACATCCTGCTTTGTTTTAGGAATGGCCTGTACATAGGATTGTAGATTTATCTTACATATTACCTTGTGATGGCTGCTCTAAGTGTTACGTCCCTACCCCAAAACAGAAAAATAATTCAAAACGTTGGTGGGAAGCTTTTCTTCCACGAAAGCCAACTATGGGTAAGTTGATTTTTTATCTATATTTTTTAATAGTCATTCCACTGTTATGCATCATCTTCCAGTATTTCCTGTGATATAAATACAGTAAAGTCTCATTTTTATAGAAAAGTCAAAACTAAAGTTTCTTAAAAACAGATTTTCCATAAAAGCAGAAATTGTCATTTCTTTCTTACTGCTACAAATATTGTATTGGGAAATAAAACCTATGCCTGTGTTTATCTTCTTTCACTATATTAATGAATTAATATATGTTACAGTTTTGCAGTTACATAATAACTATAACTTTACAATACACACGAACACTCAAAATTACATAAAT
Organism: Mastigoproctus giganteus; assembly: GCF_048544385.1. NCBI lineage: Eukaryota > Metazoa > Arthropoda > Arachnida > Uropygi > Thelyphonidae > Mastigoproctus > Mastigoproctus giganteus. The sequence continues at coordinate 8,449,070 of NC_143575.1, forward strand.
AAATATGTAAAAAAATCTTGCAATGTAAAAAAATTATAAAATAAAATTATGTTATAACATATTTTAACTAGAACATCTTATTAATATAAGATGCTACCGTAGCTGAAACACATGTTTCCATTCACTGTACTAAAATTAAAGAATACACTTAATTTCCAGTTTGGATCTTTACTTCCCATAAATTCCATTTCACAAAAATGGAATTTCTATTAAAATGGTATTCCATAAACTTTTTATGTTACCAGCATAAGTCTGGTTGCTCCAATAGATGATAGCAGAGTAGTCAGTATGCAGTCACAGCATTAAGCTTATGTTATCAAATTTGTATGATACCTCAAAATACTATACTATTCTTTTGCTTTATTTTGTCAACTTTCCTGATGTTGAGTGACTGTCCTGGAATAAAAACAAAAAATATATATATTTCTTTATATTTCAAGCAATAAGAATATAGTAATTATATTTTTATATTATGCGCTATCATTATTGTAAAGATGTGTGTGGTAGATATCCATGCTTGAGTGTTTAACCATTCTCTGGATTTTTGAGATGCTGTTGTAGGCATAAGGAAGCATAGAATCATTAAGTATCCATGTTTTCCATTAAAGAAACTTTATAATTAATATAACCCTATATAATTTCAAAATTTTGTATTTTTACAAAATTTAATATTAAAACTTACAGACATATAAGTTAGTGCAAATACATCATGTCTATTATGCAGTAAATTAACCGAAATTAATAATTTCATTACATCTCATATTGTGAATGCCTTCACAATGAGTTGCCTGTTTAGTTATACTTTGAATAAGTAATGCTTCCTCAGTAGAGAAGACTGTTATTACTTATTTTCAATGGATACCACCACTCAGATGGCTGTTTCAGGGCTATTTGGCCTTTTGTCAGTGGATGGGTAAGTACCCTGATAGTATAGCAGCTGACAACCCAGTTGTGAAATTAATTCCATAATACAAGAGATGCCAAATGGTGTTTAGTAACTGAATGATTAATAAAAATTCATGGCAAAAGCCTCACTGTAGGAAAATTTATAAACATGTAAGTTATTGCAAATGCATTATATAGACATGATGCATTTGCACTAACTTATGTGTCTGTAAATTTTCCTGCAGTCTGAGGCTTTTGCCATTAATTTTTATTAAATATTAAAACTTATTAATAATACTGTATTGGATTTGACTGCTTACACTTTGAAAAGTTGTACATTAATAACCAACCAATGAACAGTGAAGCAGGATATCCTAAAACTGGTAATTTTTTATGTACACACATCTGGAAGAGGCTAAAAACTTCCTTCAGTTTCTTGTTATTTGTAAATAAAATTGGCCTGTGATTCCTGAGGGCATGTATAAAGTGATCCAAGTTAGTGAGCAAATTTTTAAGTTGTAGAAACCATTGTACAATTTTTTTTAGATCTTACCGTTCTTCACAGAATCTCATAGTTTTGTGAAAAATAATCATAGATAAATAAATAAATAATCCGAGAACTGTAAAAATAATAAGTGAAAATATAGTTGCAAGTATTTTCTCTCAAAGTTCCTCAAAACCAATCCAAAGAGGAATTGCAATTCAACTTTACATTGTAGTTATAAATCTTTTCATTCACAACTCATTATTTTTATGTTGAGAAACAGTTGCATGAAGAACTTAACTAGTTTAATAAGCTGTTGCATGTAGCAACTCAAGGCTAATATTTTCTTATTATGAAACTGGCATTTTTCTTGACCTTTCCTTTAACACCATCTGTTTTCAATTTTTAAAAAAAATGCACACTAATTTAGAAATTAAAATCACCAAAAATTTGTCGGTACAATACAACCTTCATCCCTCATATCATAATCTTTCCCACTACCAGAAGGTATTTATTCACTGTTTGACAACATACTAACCACATATAAACTTCCTTAAGTCCAGTATAATAGTAACAGTTTATGCTGTGTGCAGCAGAGAAGTGGTCACTTATAAAAATCCAAAAACTCACTGTAATGTTTTAAAGTTTAATAACTATAAATCCATCATCATCATTATTAACCTACACTACTTGTACAATGTGCTACCTGAGCAACAGCTCATCCATGCTTAAATCTATAATTTCATTAAAGATTAAATATTTAATCTATAATTTCATCCTTAATTGATCCTTTGTGCCCCTCCTTTTTAATTTTATAATTCTCTTTCATAATTTTTTTTTTCTTTTCTCTTTCTCTTTCCCTTCCTTTTTTTTTCTTCTTTTTTTTAATAAATCCAGTTAGAATTATAGTTATAAATATAAATCCCATTATACTTATAGTTATTAAGGACAAAAGAGAAGAATATTATTTAATGGCCCTTACTTTTTGTGTGTGTGTGTTTTTTTTTTTTTTTTTTTATCTACCCATTTACTATTGACAAGAGATTTTCTTATTTTATTTTAGCAGATAATTTGACAAAATGTTACAGCGGCATTACCAATGAAGAATGTGGAACCTGGCATTCAGAAAATAGTGTATGTACTGCCATAGTTATTTCTACAAATAATTCTCTAGAAAATAAGGTAGGTAAAATTTTTAAAAGATTTGGGTTGGGGGGGAAGAAATTGTAAATGATAAATGAAAATATATTCATTAAAATGCTTGCTTATCATAATGAAACTTCCCAAATCTGATAATCCATTATCTGGCTTCACCCAATTTAGCAAAAATAGCAAATCTGGCATGCCACCTAACAATCAGAGAAAATTTTGTTCTTTAATTGTCTGTTTCCAGAGAAGTCATTTTATCAGATTATGCAGGATGGAGATTTCATCTCAGAACCATAAAGGTGTTTACCTCACTCCTGTGACATCAAGAAATCTGTTAGATGATGGAAATGTTTACTGCTATTTGTGAAAATTAGTGACTCATTTATAATAAGTGATAGATTACTTGGCTTCTGAGTTTTTGGGTTCATTTGTTTTTTTTTTTAATGAGACCTCAAACACAAAAGTTATTAGAACCTGTAGTACTTAGTACCATGTGTGGATTGAAGGTTGAGAAGATGAAAGGAGGTACTCATTTCCATTACACTTGAATTTCTGTAGATTGCAATTTTCAAGAAATACATGAGAAGGGAGGTTTTTCCAGAAAATGGAAATTGAAGAGATAAATGAGAAAGATGAGTTGGTTCTGTGAGTTTGAAGCAGGGCAGTAAATGGATGTTGACTGGTTGTGGCATGTGTTCAGGCTGATTTGGAAGAGGGGGGGGGGGGTCATGCATGAAGCAAAACAACCAGTACCACAAACTTTTTTTTGGCCATGGACCACTTTTGATTTTTGGCTGTAACACATTCACTGCCTTTTATATTTGTGAAAGTCCTTTGCATGTGCCTTGGGGCACTTCTCTTAGGCACTGTAACAAGTAGGCAGTGCATTTTAATATATGGATTTTATCTGTGAAGAGATCATCACTCTTAAGTAACACTGACATCTGTTTTTTGTAGTGCTCTAACATCAACAAGTTGTGATTGATGCTAAGCAAAATCACAACCATAATGCAATTGCCTATAGTTAAGTCAGGGTGCCAATATCGCTCAGTTTTTCATTTCATGTGCCGTTCCTTTTACAGCACTTGTTTTTGACAGCAATTTGAGAGCCATTTATACTTTCTTTCCCATTTGGATTTCCTAAAGAGGT